>NC_052146.1:207705282-207908659 GCF_902713615.1 Scyliorhinus canicula
TAGGTTGTCCTTGGTCAGGATCGATAGAGACCGCTGGAGGCAAAGTTGTTGATAAAATTTTGCCTTTTGTTAAATATTCTTCTAACAATATATAGGTCAAGACTTGGTACGAGGCTTCACACAGAATCATCCCTCAATATGCTCCATTGTCACATGACTGTACATCACTGATGATATAGACTGTTCATATACTTAACATTAACCCTTTACACTAAAATAACCTCTGCCCCCATTTTTTGGAGCTTGGTGATAGTTCTGCCATTTACACCCTTTGTTTCTTTACTTGCCTCATTATCCCATCTTTTGCCTTGCACCATCATCTCTTTTTGTCATTTAGTCTCCTGTCTTTCACCCAATCACCCTCCTCTTTTGTTCCTCGTGCCCTCCTCACCCATCCCTGCCTCTACCGGCTTAAAACATGGTGCATATCTATTTTGTCAGTACTGACAAGAGGTCATCAACCCGAAACATTCACTCTTTCTCTCCCCAGATGCTACTAGTATTCTCAACCCTTTTTGTTTTTATCACTACAGTTCCGACTTGAAGCAGAAAAACCCATCCCTCTTAATCTGTAGACCCTTGCATCCAAGAATGCTTTTGCAAAGTATTGTGGAATTATTCTAGTAGACCAGAGGTTCAGATAATCAATACTTGTAGTGATATATAAAGCATATATTTAAATACTTGAAAAGAACTTACTACATACTACACGTGTTTGGACTATTTATTTAAATATGGCATTATACTGGACTCTGTTCTAATTATTCCGGGGGTAAAACAGGCATTTGGCCCAACTGCCAAACTGATGTTTAACACCAGCCTTCTTCCAATATCAATAACCTCTTTCCACAATGACCACAGGAACATGGAATGAAGCATGAACAACCACCTTTGGACTCAAGAGATGCAAATGATATCAATGAGCCTGAGCAGACAAATGGAAAACTTAACTTTTCTAATTGGTACTTACCATTGCTGACAAATGCAATGATTGCATGCAGCAATGTGCTGACAGCTGGATATGATTCTTGTATTGAGGACATTGTAGAAACTGAAACAGCTTTATCCCAAAGCTGTATTTTCAGCATTCTGGCACTAAAAAACACTGAGCAAAATAACGTGTGAATGTATCAGTAGAACATTCAGCCAGTTAGTTCTGCAATTTGTAACAATAAATTTCCTTTAATAAAGAATAGTATTTTTTCTGTAATAATTTGAAGATTTAGGAATCAAATCACTTCAGCTATCCAACATGCGAGCATTTTGGAGGCTTTGGTAATCATATCAAGTAGATATAAATAGCTCCAACCAGAGATGCGATTAATGGGTCTGAATGTACTGTCAGTAGTCAGGGTTCTATGTACAAAGTATATTCTGTTCGCTGTCATTAAACATGTATTACAATTTAGCTCCACACTGCAGTGCAATGCTGCTTTCTTGAACTTTGGCATGTTTCCATTTTGAGTTTTAGCACATTGTGAAGTTTCCATTTTGTATTATGTTTTAAAATAACAATCTGGTTTGATTGTTGATTCACATTTGTGATTTATTTAATCGTTTCTCATTTGTTGGTGGCAGTTGCCTTTTGGAGGTAATTTTTACCCAGATTGGGACTATTTTAAATTTGAGCATTAGGTAGCGGGCTTCTTTGTGCTGTAAAACGCTTACGAGAATTGGACATAGAAAACCACAACTTTCGGGACTCATGGGAAGAAATCGGAGCACCATGCAGACAGGAGAAAGCGCAGACTTCACCCAAGCCAGGAATCAAACCCAGGTCCCTAGTGCCGTGAAGCAACAGTGCTAACTACTGTGCTACCATGCTGCCTTTAATGCCATTTAATACAGCTGGGTTGGTATCCAGTCTTGGCTCAGGAACCAATCTCCCCATGTATGATATTGTTGCTGTGGGAAAATCAGTTCAGACTTGCAACATTTTGATTTGATTTACAATGTGGTTTTCAGGAACCAATTGTGTTATAGGTCAAAGGACTGCCTGTATAGTGGTTAGCACCATCACTTCACAGCGCCAGGGTCCCAGGTTTGAATCCCGGCTTGGGTCACTGCATGGGTTTCCTCCCACTAGTCCCGAAAGACGTGCTGTTAGGTAATTCATTCTGAATTCTCCCACAGTGTATCCGAACAGGTGTTGGAATGTGGCAACTGGGGGCTTTTCACAGTAACTCCATTGCAGTGTTAATGTAAACCTACTTGTGACAATAAATATTAATTATTAAAGCCTCTTATTCAATTTAAAGTATTTTAGTTACATTAGGTTAAACAGAGAAATAAAACTGCTCCTGATATTTGGTGGCATAATAGTCACTTTGCAGTTCAGAGAGGCTTAAGAGAGCCAAATGGCATATTCCTGTTCTTATCTCAGAATCCCTACAGTGCAGGAGACCATTTGGCCCACTTAGTCTGCACCGACTCTGAAAGAGCACCCTACCTAGGGTCGGCCCCACCCTTTCCAAATGTTTTTGTATACTAAGGGGCAATTTAGCATGGTCAGTCCACCTAACAGGCACATCTTTGGACTGTGCAAGGACAACAGCGGAGCACCCGAGTAAAGCCATGCAGACATAGGGAGAAAGTATAAATTTCAGTCGCCTGAGGCCAATTGAATCCAGGTCTCTGGTGCTGAGACAACAACAGTGCTAACCACTGTGCCAATATGCAAGGCCCAGAGGTCTGGCTTGAAACTACTGGCAGTCTCATGCTACAATGGAGGTAGATTTGATCATAGTTGGACCAAGATTCTCTTGCAGAGCCAGCACAGACACAATGGGCCAAATGGCCTTCTTCAGCACAGTGATCATTGTCTTGTAGTTTCAAGTGTTATATTAATTTTCCTCACCTGTGATTGCAGAGCTCTGGTGTGTACATTGATGATTTTAAAGACTCCTAGTTCAGCATACTTTTTAATGAGTCAGTGAAGGCACTATTTGAACAAGTAGTTGAGGGTCTAATTGGTTTAATTTGTGGTGCTTAATGCTGTTTTTATAACAAAAATAGTATTTATTAATTTGGCACAACCCATTGTTTGTACAATCATTTATTTGTACCATGTTTAGGCGGAACTGGGCAAATTCATATACTGGTTCATTTGGTTTATTGTAAATGCACTTAGATAATTGCCTGTATGCAGTTTTGCAGCCTCCCTTCCATTAGACAATGAAGAATTGGAGTGTTCAGGCAGTGTGGTGGGAATGTATCTAGAACTAATAGCTTTGAATTGTAGGAAACAACTTGAATTGAATTAGTCTTCATTGGAAAAAGAAACTGGGGACATGATCCAGGTTTCTAAAGTATTCAGAGAAATTGATAGCACGTGTAAACAAGTTCGTTATTTAACTTGAAATGCGTGCACAGAACTAACGGTGCGAATATAAAATTAACACCTTAGGCACTGTTTGAGACTAGAAAGGATATATTTCACGATACTGGTGGATTCTGGAATTAAATCGCAGTTGAATCAGCTAATCCTGTCAATTTGGAGCTGGCTGAATATTTGGTTAAGAGCAGGGGTGAAGATTACATTGAGAAATTCACAAATGATTTGTGGAACAATGATTTCTAATCAGTACAGAATAAACAAAGCAGCATGGATAGCTACAGATATTCCGCAGTCCGACTTGATTTTCCTCAGAAGATTAAATAGGTAAAATGTAATCTACGATAGATCAGATTTTACACGCTATGTGAAAGGAACAAGCTTGATTGATCGAATAGCCTTCTCATTCTGGTCTTTATATTCTTAAATCAGGGAAATTAAACTTGCACATCAGACAAAACGGAAGGATCTGGGTTCAATTCCAGCCTTGGGTGATGGTGTGGACTTTGCAATTTCTCAGTGTCTGCGTGGGTTTCCACCAGGTGTTCCGGTTTCCTCCCACAGTCCCACAGTCCAAAGACATGCAGGTTAGGTGGGGTCACTGGAATAGGACAGAGGAGTTGGTCTAGGTAGGGTGCTCTTTCAGAGGGTCGGTGCAGACTTGATGGCCGAATGGCCTCCTTCTGCACTGTAGCAATTCTATGGTTCTAATTGTGATACTCTATCCAGGGAACCTATCTTAACTCCAGCATAGACCAGGAATTGGGCTGGAGCACAGTAGATCCAATTCTGTGCCCACATCCACCAAGGCAGCAACAGGAGCTTGCAATTTCCACAGCTAAAGACTCAAGAGTACTAGCAGGGTAATTTCTCAAGGGCAATCTGTACGAATAGACCATCTTTCACATGTTGATTTGCCTCATTTGTTAAATTCAGACAATTTGAAGACACATTTTATTCAAATTAAGGCACCTCCCTCAAGAATGGCAACATTATTTGGTCAAATCAGGTACCATTTCCTCTGCAGCAATAGAAGCAAAAAACTGACAAACATACCCAACCCATTAGCATAGCTCTTTCAGAGAGCATTTCAACTGAAATTATTCAGATCGACTCGAAACCTATGCAACTACATCAAGTGGACTCTAATGGGCCTGCTGAAAAATTACTCAATATAAATCCTTCCAACAGAAAGTATACAGGAGTGCTGAAACCAGCTGAATTTGGAATGGAAATGACATGTCAAAAGCAGGCACGACATAAACATTATCCATCAGCCTCCCAATCAGTAGTTAATATTAAAGTCAGGTGTTACTTCTCATGTACAAGTGAGGAAAACATAGTGAAGCATGTAGAATGGCTACAGCACGAGGTGGCTATTCAGCCCATCACCACTGTGTGGCTCACTGCAAGAGTAACTCAGCTGGTCCCAGTCCCTTGCCCTTTGTCTACTTATCCAATTCCTTTTTGAAAGCCATGGTTGAATCTGCCTCCACTCGGGCAGTGCATTCCAGATCCCAACCACTTGCCACAAAGACCAGGTAGATCATAATATCCAACAGTCTTATATGATGGAAACTAATTATGGATAGCCCAGTCAGATGTTTATAAATCATCCCCAAAATGATTCATCCACATTCAAAATCCATGCCTAAAGAAAGCATGTTCAGGCAGCAGGATGATAACAATGAGGGGCGGCACCGTAGAATCCCATTAACGCACAAGGAATGCAGACAAACCAACTTCAAAGTGAACTCTTGTCTGCAAAATCTCTCAGGACGCTCAATAAAATTGATGAAATCTTCCTTTTTGTGCACGCGAGACAGAGAGAGACACATTAGCCACACAATCAGAAGCTATTCCTCACAGGTACCCCAACTGTGCTCTTACCATCAATCCAATTGGATTTAAGGCTGCATGTGAATGTCAAATTAGTGTATCAGACTATATGGGCACAACCCAGTGGTCTAACTTATGTAATAGAGCTGAGGGAAGGATAAAAACATGGAAGGATTTAAAAACAAGTATTTTAAAATGCAGGTGTTGCTTAACTGGAAGACAATGTAGGTCTGCGAGCACAGGTGATGGGTGCACAGAACTTGGGGTAAATTAGGATATGGGCAGCAGAGTTTAGTTGGAGGTGGAGAGTCTGGCCAGGAGTGCATGGAAATAGTCCAGATTAGAGGTAACAATGACATGGATGAAGGCTCCAACAGTTGAGCTGAGGCAGGGAATGAGTCCGGTAATGTTACACAAGTGGAAGTGAGCAATGCTTGGATGCATTAAGCAGCTCCGAGCTGAAATGAGAACCATCTCTTATTATTCATTCTTTTCTAAACTGCAAGAGTTGGAGCCCTATACCACACAAGTCTCTCTTTACACTTTACAGGCTTTTAAAAACAAAACAAGCTTGGCACCATTTAAGTATTCCCTTGTCTTCCCCTCGATTAACAGATACTAAAATTTCAACCATGGCAATGTTCTGCAGTTTGGATCCCTGCCTGGCTATCTTAATTTAAAAGTACTGCAGTTAATTACTAAAACTTTTTCTCTTGGCAAAGTGTGTTCACACACTGCCCTTTCACCTTTTGCGAACTGCATTTAATTCTGTCGTTCCAGGATTGATACAAAGTCACCTCTCCTTGCTAGTTATGGGAGTCTCGTGTGAAAATCTGATGCTTAGCCTCAGTAGTCAAGGAGTATGGGATCAAGAGAATAAAACTGCCTATCGATTGCCATCAAGTTACATATAATCACATAATGGGATTATCGGAACTAGTTTTACAAATGGGGAGGGAGATTTTTTTTTTTTTTTTAATTTTAAATCACTACCGCAACAGTTAAGACTGAAGGATGAAATCAAGTGATTATTGGGGCAGTTGCATTATCAATAGTTGATCTCACTGGCTGCCCCAAACATCAACTACTTATTCCCTACACTGTTCTCACTGCTGTGCGTGCATAATAAACACTTTTACTCTGAACCTGCAGAGTTACAACTTTGTTAAGTTGAAAGTGTGAACTGAATGCTCAAGAGTCTTCTGGAAAGTGACTCAAACCTATACGGTTTTGAAGCATGTTAAATATCGACAAAAGTATCAGAACAATCATAGGAATAATGCATGGCTTACCATCAGTCTTCGGGTAATCTCATTGGTCTGTAACAGTGGCCAATTGTGGTACAAATAAGGTTCTGAAATGTTTAGTTGTATTTAAATCAGTGCATTCTGTATTTCTGAGCAGGAAATTTAAAGCTTGCCCAAATTTAAATCAGCAGACATAACAGACTTTCAATGTCTAGAATTGTAAATATATAAACTGGTGTTAAGGTAGAATGAGCCAAGCAACTCATAGCTGGTTGCCTCGCCAGCATTTCACTTCAGTCACTGTAGCTCAAGAAACACCAACCGTGCAATGGAAATAGCGAATAAGTTTGTCTACCCATTCACATTGGCCTCCTGACATCCCAAGTGAAGTAGTGAGATCTGCAGATCTTAGTGGGCAGTTTGATGCAATCTCTTCCACGGTCTGGGACTCCAGGACAACAATCATCCTTCAGTTTGTCCTTCATCTTCCACTTATGGAGCAGGCGGTGACACTATCACAGCCCTGTGCATATTCAGTCGAGTGTTGTCAACAGGGAGGGAGGCCAAGGCTAGGGGCCTCTGCTGTTGGGTCGGTGATAACTGCACGTGTCCCACCATTCTTTTCATCTGCACAGCAGATGGATAGCATCTGTATGGACGTTAGCTACCGCTTCCCCAGAACCACCAGCGCAATTAAGTACATTATTTTGTTGACTCTTGTGAAAGGGAAGGTTGGTTTTGCTCATGATGTTTTTCGCCATATGAAACATGATAGTGAATAACCAGCAGGGCAATGTGGGATGGCATCAGGAGCCACTCAGTTGGAGCAGATACTTGGTGCCCCTGATTTGTTTGGTGGTGGTTACAGGACCATGAACCAGAGCAGTATCCTGCAGCAAAACAGACTAGGGCCACCATTACAAGGCAAAATGCTCCAGCTGTGCTCCTCCTTGAACTTCCAGTGAGTTTTGGAATCAGATTCACACTGGCTTTCAACTATTTGGGCTAGCCATGATAAAGCGAGGCAGAGGGTGAGAGTTCTGTCCAGGGAGATGTCCAGACATTTTAGGTGGGTATTGCTCAACAGAAAACACATTTCCAAGCAGCATTACTATTCGGCTAGAACCCAACGCAACTGTCTTCGCGGGATGAGACCGAACTGCCAAGTTTGGAAGCAACATTCCAGAAGGTCCAGGTGGTTTGTGAACATTTTTCAAGTTTCTGTTCATGTCTTTGTAAACAGTACTATGTCATCAGTTTAGATGTGGTTTAGGATATGTCCAGCACCAATGTTGAAAAAAAAGTGCACACA
Source organism: Scyliorhinus canicula (assembly GCF_902713615.1). Lineage (NCBI taxonomy): Eukaryota > Metazoa > Chordata > Chondrichthyes > Carcharhiniformes > Scyliorhinidae > Scyliorhinus > Scyliorhinus canicula. The sequence goes on from NC_052146.1 coordinate 207,713,015, forward strand.
ATCCTTGTGTCAGACCATTATTGAGCATCCGTGTTCTAGTTTTAAGGTGGACAGGAACTTCAGTTGCACCTTCAGTGGTGGTAAGCCAGCAGTTTTGCAGAATTAAAATTATTGTTGGAAGCTTCAGTAACTGCGGGTGATGACGATCTATCAGTTCAAACAAAATGCCAAGTAATATCAAGGTGACGACCGAACATAAAGTGGCCTCTGCTCTGAAAGCATAAAATGATCAGCAATTATTTCTTCAAATCTCTGTGCATCAAGATAATCATTGAATAACATTGGTGAATGAGCAAAACTGTACAACTAAATAGAGGAGCTTGGCTCAAAAAGCAGTAAGCACTGGCTTTGGGGTAGGGGAAGAGATATTTGGCATTCACAACTGGCATGTTTTCACATTAAATTACAGAACACATTCTATGCTTGATTATATTGCAAATTCTGTACTGATCAATAACAAGGAAATTTGTAGATGCATCATTTATCAGCCTCGACTATAACCTAGCTGGCAGTATTCATGAAAAGAACTATTGAATAGGGTATTTTGCAAGTATCCTAAGTAATGGACTATTGGTATAGATCAAATATCAAATTAGATTTACCAGGATCCAAATGGAATTTTATCTTCAACTTCACTTCGAGGGCCCCAAACTGAAAGTCTGGCAGAGAACATACATATGTTGCACATACAGTCTAAATTCTACCAGCATCAAGACTCCCAACAAGAAAACTTTAGGTTAAAAGGCAAATGCCTTTAACAGCACTGCCAGGACTAGTCATGTGAATCAACTGACAACTTTCATTCCTCCCATTAACGGTTTTAAATGGTTAAAGAATAAGGATACACCAATCAACCATTCAAATAAATAATGGCAAGATGAAACTTCTCCAATCTTGTGTAGCGACACGGCGATGGCACTCAAGCATTAATGCAAAACAAAAATGTAATTTGTAAAGACGACACAGATAGAGAAGTATAGCAACAAATGACCTCCTCGCCAAGGACCGTACAACAGCACATCAAGTCTTTATAGAAAATCTCAAAGTGATGCACCACAGGAAGAGCCCATTTGGCCCATCATAGAGGTTGGTCATATTTAGTACAAATATTATAGGTGACCTCAGTTCTACAAAACTTTTTAAAACAAGTGATGAAGTCATTTTATTGTCGTTCCCGCTATTTCAAGGCACAAGTTGTACAGTTTCGGAATCCATATAGTCATGGGGGCAGGGGAACTTTGTACAGATTTTGCCCAACATAAATCAGTAGAGTTAGCCATCCAGACTAAGAATATTTAGTTAATCCCTCATTAAATGTTTTTGATTACTAGAATTCACAACAGGTTGTTAAAAACTGTTGTAGTCCCCCACCCTGCCCCACCCACACTGACCGAAGGGAAAATCGAGTGATGGTCTTATTTTAAGAGCAAAAATCTTCCATAAATCGAACTATTTCTGTTCAAAACTTTTTTATTGGGATTTTCCGGAAAATGGGCACAAGAAAAAGTCACAACATACAGACATGTTACAGAGAATTAAACAGTCAGCAAGTAGTGATTATTACACAAACTGGGAGAAACTGGACAGTAAGAACTTGAAAGTAACATACAAGTTGCTTAACAAAATATTTATGAAACTGTGAACCAAATTATGGGAAGTCATCTTAAACCAGCTATTTTACACGACACAATAACAAAAAGCTCTTGCAGGCAGCCTGAAAGAAATACAAGACAACCTGTGATAATGCAGCTACTTGCCTACATCAAAGTGGTGCCCCCTCTGTCCAATTGGTGAAAAGATCAACAACCATCTGCAGCCAATGCTAGAGTGCGCAATTGGAGAACGGATTTGCAGAAATTTACAAAGAGTCACCAAACTGGTCAAAACTACTTAAAACATGTTGCTAATATCCCAGCATTTTTACTAACCAAAAGATACGTTACTGTTCGCGTTAGTTGCAGTGCACTGTACAAGTCAGTCTTTTGGATCTCAAGGTACAGAAGTACCTGTATTATCAATGTTGTTTTGCAATCTAGCCAGGAGAAAATTTCAGAACTGGATAAACGCCATGGGGCACATCTTTATAACTGATAGTGTAATGCTAATGTTTTATTCTGGAATTATGGAAATGCATGCAAGTCTTCAAAAAGAAAGCACACAACAGTAGTGCATGGTTGTATCAAAATATTTAATAAATATTAATTTCCAAAATTTGCCAGGAGCAACACAGATGCATCATGTTCATATAACACTAATGTCACAATACACAAGAAAACATCAAGATCAAGGTTTTACCAATGAGATTACCATGTTTAAGAGCCTTTTCATTTCAGTATAGATATACTCTGCAGAAGCACTTGGATTCCCTCAGCTAAGGCAGGCAGTGTGACTCGGCATTTCTACGTAGTGATCTCACTGGAAAAATCTACCATTCAAGTATTCAACAGCTAGCTTATTATTAGAATACTTCCTAAATGCAGGTATGTTATTACAAAAATCAAATCTACAAGTGGTTCAATATTATATCCAGGGTGAAAGATCAGGATTTACAAAACAATGTTGTGCTGTGCTTTTTAATTAAAATGCACTATCTAGGAGATCTTCAATGTATTTTTTTATTTTATTTTATTTTAAGTACATGCAACCACTCACATTTCAGTTACACAAAAGTAAATATGTTAATTTGTTCCCTTACAAGTGTATTTTGTTCGCAGTCTGCCTGCTTGTCACTCAAATGTTTTTAAACTCTAAAGCAGCAAATATCAAAGCATTCTAGTCTAATGCTCTCCGCTCATCTCAAATTGATGTATATTAAAAAAAAATCCTGGCCAAAAAAAAAGAGCTTGAAGTGATATAGAAAATGATCCAAAATATCTGACATTGTACAAAATAGTTCGAGGCACAAGGCCATTGCTAGTGCTATAAAATAATCTATTCGGCATCTAAACACACCTCAAATTTGGCGTGAAGGCAACATTACAAGAAACGAAACAATTCATCAAAAATAAAGGAGCCATAAGCTTACAAAGCTATCAAAAAACCTTCAAATCTAAACATACATATAAATAAAGGAATGGTATTTAAGGCTCTTGATTATTTAAGTTATTAAATCAAATATACACAGTGATTAATTAAAAAAGTATTTACATTTATACAAAATCATAAACACTTGGCCTTTTAATTAAATTCTTCATCTGAACAGCAACTGCTGACATTGTATCTTCCCACCCCCACCCAACCAAACAAAAGAAAATCATCTTGGATGTTGATGATTGCTGTGGTTTCCAGCTGCATAGGCACTTACAAAACTAGACTTAACAAAAGTCAAACCTATTATACACAACTTAAACAATACTGAGAGATCAGAGCCAGGAAAAAATAAATAAAGATTCACCATCTTAAATTAAATTGGGAGCGGGCAAACACCTACAACTGGGGTTTCAGTTTGAAAAGGGCAAGGAATCCTAATTAGACTGCGATTTAATTACAGAATGGTTCAGCAATGCATTAACAGTAACTGAATTTACATCAGGGCACTTTGACTAGTTTTGCATAGAGGTGAGAGGATGCAGCCTGTGTAATCTCAGCCAACCACAGCAACTATCAATGCCTCTAAGTCAGTGTGCCTCAACTTGAACAAACATAGGGATTCTTTGTCGCTAATACCCTTTACACAAATATTACAGAACAATTTAGGAACTTGACTGAGCCTTTTAAGGATAGCAAAAGGCTATTAAATAGGCAACACTGCTAACTGCTATACAATGTATTCCATGTGACTCAAGCTCTGTGCACTTTCCAAGTCTCTGTTATCTTGTTTATTTGTCCAATTCGGATTCTTTGTAGGAGTGCCTTGTGCCAGCTTTTCATCTCTGTCTACCAGTGTATATGCGGGCTGTTTGGAAAACCTTGTCTTTTGCTGGTGCTTGTCCACATCCACTTCTTCTAGCTCTGAGTTATGCGTCCTTATTTTGGCAATTTTCGAATTTTTGTTTTCATAGTCTTTGCTGGCTGAACTATTCATTCCGTGCTTCTCGATGGGATTTTTTATTTGATGTAGCTGCTCTCGGACATTATTTGTCGTGTCGTCAGATGCTGTGGGAGTAGGACTGCTGTGTTTTCTCCGACGGCGTATCCACCAGAAAAACAGCATTACAAAACAACAAATCCAAACGACTGTGATCACGGAGCTCAGCAAGGGGACGAGGAAATCTACAATGAGAAAAAACAGTGAAAATAGCACAACAGCAGCGAAGGGAAGCTCCCAAAACCGTCGCTGAAGATGCCCGAGCCAAGCAGGGCCCACAGAAACCGAGTTGGTGCGTCTCAACCACAGTGATGACTGGATTGCTGCAATTAAAACATCAGCCCCTGGAGTCTGCACTTTGCATCATGAGCCAGTGACCTCCCAAGACACGTCTGCGAATGCCAAATTATACTTTGCAGGATTGCACAGCCTGCTCACAATCGCAAGACGAAAGCACCAAGATGAAAAAAAATAGCTTGGAAACCAATGAAGAGGGGATGCACTTTCCAGAAGAGTGGGAGAGAAATTTCAATAGGGAATGAAGGTATAGTTTCCTAAACCTCGTGTGCCTCTACAACACGGGACTGTGCAATGAGAAACTAATGTTCCGGCACTGGTCACCCCTAATGTCAGTTATAGAAAGCATTTTATTTTGGACAGATGGTGGTTGAGGGAAGGACAGGCAGGGAGAAAGAAAACAAAATCAGTGTATGTGGTCCGACCTCTTTTGCGTTTATCTGTATACAGACCCACATTTTGCCGATTTTCCTGGTAGATGTTGGACCATGTTATCTGGTACCGAGGTGGGTTGGGTGTAGAACCCCTGGTTGTCTGGGAAAGAGCAGCAGCACCCAACTCCAACCTAAAACAAGTCAGTGGGTTCCATAGTAACCCCAGGCTGACATCACTGTTTTATTGGACCCTACCCTCACAGGAAAATGCTTCAGACAATAACCTGAACTTCAGAGCTGTCTAAATTCCGACTTGCATCAGGCCTTACCTGGCTTGAGTGGTTCATGCATTGTTTGGACTCTGACATCTGCAACTGCTCCAAGGAGTGTATTGTTTCCATCAGGTTTACTAATGACGTCCATAATCTTTTCAGTTATATCTTTGATTGGATTCTTTCCCTGGACAGAATTTTCCACTGACTGCAGAGCGGGAGGTAGAAAGGGTTAAAAAATATATATATTTCTGAAGAGAGACATGTTGATAAATCTTTTCACTTCGCACTCATAAGGACAACTGCAAGAATGCCAAATTTCAAAAATCAAAACAATTTATACTAGGAGGAAGAAAAAGGTGCTGATTGTTTGACAGGTCAACTCAGAGGCGGCTTTGCCATGGAGAAAGCAATGAATGGGGGAGCTATAGACTCCTCAAGCTCTCTGATAATTCAAAATGATGCAAGGCTCAAACATATTCCTTGAATGTATGTGGCTTTTTTGAAAGTTTACAAGAGCCACATGAGTTTGGCTGATAACTAGATTTGTTAGTGTAGCTATTAGCACACTCCAGGTTGTTCCACAAGTGCAGCCCAATCACATGCAACAGTAGAGGTTTTGGTTTGGGTTTGCAAGGACGGGATTATAAAACGTATTTTCCAAACTGACCTTATCGATACCAGCGTCTGTTTGCAACTTTAATACATTTAAATGCAGAGAGATACTTACTATTGCCACGGTAATCTCATTAGCAGCAGAGTGGGTTTTTTCACAGATGAGGTAAAGCGAATATTCCACCGAAAGGTTGCGCAAAATCTGCAGATGCCTCAGCTCTGCGCATATTTGTTCAGTTGTAACACCCTAAAAAGAAAACAGATCAAATTAAGATAATACCAAGTAAATCTTTCAATGCAGCCAAAATAGAAACAGGGATTCAAAACAGTTATTAACATTACAATTGCTCCCTGGAATACAAGGAATTGTCTAATGATACAGGTGACCATGAAACTACTGGATTGGCCTTAAAAACCTGGTTCCCAAATCTTTAGGGCAGGAAATCTGCCATCCTTACCCAGCCTGGCCAACATACGACTTCAGACCAATATCAATATGGTTGATTCTCAACTGCCCTTTGAAATGACCTAACGAGCCATTTCAGTTGTATTCAAGGCAACAGCTCATCACCACTGAGGACAGTTAGGGGTGTAATAAAATGCTGGCCATGCCAGTGACGCCCACATCCCATGAAACAAAGTATCTACTTTCACATACCGGTCGAAGCATCTCCTTGTTAATAGCAAGAGTGATCTTGGCACAAGTACTGTCAAGGTAATCCACATTAGGCTGACATCTGGTTTTTGTTTGGCGAGTAGATGAGCATTCACCCAAGCCCACACATGGAGGAACAAAGCAGTGGCCTTCCTGGATAGGGATGCAGGTTTGCCATGCTGGACAACCACCATGGCCTTTCCCATCAACTCTGCAAGATTTAGGCCCGCACCACATCTACAAGACAGAATTGATTAAATTCATTATAAACAGCGAGACTATTCTCATCGAAGGGTTCCTCCAAAATAATTTCTGGATCTTAGGTGCTGTAGTTTTAGAACAGGCTTCTCAAAAGCCCTATAAAAAAACATTCTGCCAATTGCGGGGTAAAGATGTACATAAAAATACTCCAACGCAACAAAATAGATCACCACTTCTTTTCACAGAATGGTTACAGTGCAGAATGAGGCCATTCTGACCATCATGTCAGTGCTGACTCTCTGAAATGAGCAGTTCTCCCAGCGCCATCTGGGCCTTTCCTCCACAGTTCCACAAGCATTTTCTTTTCACATAACAATCCCCAATTTAAAAAAACTTTTTTCCATTAAAGCTTCAGTTCAACCTGTCGGCACCACAACTGGGGCAGTGTCTTCCAGTTCCTAACCGGACATTGGGTGAAAAGGTTTTTCCTCATGTCATCATCACTTATTTTGCCAATTGCCTCAAATCTGTGCTCTCCACAAATGGAGACAGTTTCTCCCCATTGGCTCTGTCCCCTCATAATATCATCTCAAACCTTCCCTTCAAGCTGAACAGTCCCAATGTCTCAAATCTATCTAGATAACTGAAGTTCCTCATCCCTGGAAGCCATTGCAGTGAATTTGTTCCGCACCCTCTCTAAATGCCTATACATTTTTCTGCAAGTGTGGTATGGCCCAGAACTGGATGTAATACTCGTTAAGTCCAAACTAGTGTTTTATACCATTTTAACATAAAAAAGTGCTTTGTTAGTGCATTTTATATCTCTATTAATAAAGCCTAGGAAGCTCTATGTTTTATTAGTCACGGTCACACCATTAATGATTTATGCACATTTGTATGGTTAGATCTCTCTGCTCCTGCAACCCACTTTATTTACATCTGTATTCTTCCTTCCAAAATGCATCATTTCACTCTTCCCTGCATTAGATTTCATCGGTCTGTCTGTCCATTCCGCTAACCTAGGTCATTCTGAAGTTCTACACACTCCTCCCTGCAGTTGGCAATATCCTAGCTAAATTCCATACTGGAGCATACATTTTCTTGCTCAATCTTATTGACACGAGATCAATCATCCAAAATATAATTCCCCACACACCAGATACAGATTCTTATTTCAGACAAGCTAATTGGGGTTGGGAGGAGAGAAGAGAATAAACGAGCAAAGCTAGTCACTGATAGAAAGATGATAGATCATTAAACCATACTTTCACAACTCCCGCCAGGGAGGCAATTGAATGATCCTTCATTAGGATGGTTGGAACGCTGGTACAGTGGTTAGCACTGCTGCCTCACGGAGCCAAGGCCCCAGGTTCGATCCCTGCCCGTATGGACTTTGCATTCTCCCCATGTTTGCGTGTGTTTCGCCCCCACAACCCAAATGTGCACAGGCTAGGTGGATTGGCCACGCTAAATTGGCTCTTAATTTGATACTCTAAATTTATTTTAAAAACGGATGGTTGGAAAGCACTGGGTGGCACAGTGGTTAGCACTGCTGCTTTATGGCACTGAGGACTTGGGTTCGATCGCCAGCCCACTGCCCGTGTGGAGTTTGAACATTCTCCTTGTGTCTGCGTGGGTCTCAACTCCACAATCCAAAGATAAGCATGGTAGGTGGATTGGCTACGCCAAATTGTCCCTTAATTGGAAAAAAGAGAATTGGGCACTTTAAATTTAGTTTAAAAAAGGATGGATGGAAAGCAGAAAGGCAAATAGGCAACTTCATAGATGCTTGAAATTCCACTATCTAAAAAGTGCAAAACAAATTCTCTGCTAACCATTACTAGCTTGAAAGTGCAAAATATGGTTAGACAGTAAAGGTCAATTTAAAGATGAACCTTTCAAGTTAATCCTTTTTAAATCCCCATCACCAGCTTGGTTTAAATAAGATCCATGGATCCTGCAACCATCACATTTATTTTACTCTTGTTAATAGTCCTTTGATGTTACTCTTTGACCGGCATGCTGTGGGCCAGCATCCCCTTTCATGTTGCTAAAGTCACTCCTTCATCCCAACAGCAGAACAGTATCCATGTTCAGTAATGCAAAGAGTGCTTAAAAAGAGAAAATTCTAAAATAATCTTTACTCTTGTCCTATTCCTTTCCCACCAACCCCAAGCTAACCCAGGAATTAATTTTTCAGCAGACTTTTTTCCTGCAGTATGAATTGTGATAATGAAAATCAACATCCTTGTGTTTTTTCTGATGAGTGCAAGATGAAAAGCTTCAGCAACATGTCTTTCTTTACAGCAATATTCAATTATTTATTTTTATTTTAGAAAATAGCTTCTATTTTCACAGATTTGAGTGCAGTGTTGCACTTATCATACCTTTGTGCATGTAACTCTGCCGTTATGACACTGACATCCATTGCAATCTTCTTCCCATTTAGCTCCATGCGATGCAACACTATCTTTCAGGATGCAAGCTCTCCCTGTAACTGTATGTAGACAGAGATGAACATTAAAACTACATCTTTATCACAGGGGGGAAAAACAGCCTTGAAAATTGACATTTTGCAGAGTAGAATTCGGAACTCCCAGTGCCTCAACAGTCAAAACCATATCATGACACCCAATTTTGAGAACAATGTTAAAATCATTCTGATGTGCAAGGAAGCTAGTTATGTTTAAACTCTTTTCCTGTAAATGCAACATGCAAGAGTAATATATATATATATATATATATATATATATATATATATATATATATATATATATATATATATATGTACAAAAAAATTAGACAATGGGCTAAGAAGAAAAGACCATTCAGCCCCTCTAACCTGTTCCGCCATGAAGATCATGGGAGAAAGTGAATTTGAGGCCAAAGATCAGTCATGTACTAAGTAACAGAGCAAGCTCAATGAGCCAAATGGCCTCCTCCTTTCTGCTCTTATTTTGTCTCATCAGTCCATCCATTCCCCACCTTCCTTATGTAACCCTCAATATCCTCTTCATTTAAAAAAAAAAAAAATCTCATCCATAAAGTTACAAAGCCAATGCACAGAGTGGACAGGGCAAACCCTTAATCAATCTCATTGCTTGCTCCAAAAAACAATTCAAATTGAAGCTAATTCATGGTCTCCACAAGAGAGACATACAAATCCAAGCTGACAGGAAAAGGCATATTGCACCTCATCTTGGACTTCATCTGATGCTTGGTCTTAGTCAAAAGGCCAAGAAGCAATGACTCAATATCCTTTTAAAAAAAAAAAAAATTTAGAGTAGCCAATTATTTTTTTTTTCCAAGGGGCAATTTAACATGGCCAATCCACCTACCCTGCACATCTTTGGGTTGTGGGGGGTGAGACCTACACAGACACGGGGAGAATGTGCGAACTCCACACGGACAGTGACCCGGGACCGGATTGAACCTGGGACCTCAGCGCCATGAGGCAGCAGTGCTAACCACTGCGCTCACCATGCCGCCCGACCCTCAATATCCTTACCCAGAAAACCTCCCTCAGTTTAGAAACGTTCCATTACCACACCCAGCCTCAGTAGCTAGTAGAAGAGGAGAGTTCTAGGTCTCCACTAGCAAGTGCTTCACCCCATGAAGGGCCGAGCTCTCATTTTAATGTTATGCACCCATGTTCTGGGTCTCTATCTACCCTGGCAAATCATTTAATCATCGTAAACACTACTAACCAGATCACCCCTTAATCTTATCAACATTCAAGGATACATCCAATATATTTAAATCCAGTGTGCTTGGGAAGCAGGTTTTACCTTCTTGACATCGGAGGCCACTGCGGCCTGGAGGGCAAATACATCGATACCCATTGATTTCGTCCACACATGTAGCCCCGTAAGCACAAGGTGAAGACTGACACTCATTAATATCTGAAAAGGTAAAGGTAATTGTTTCACAAATGAGACCAAGGTACTTACAAAGCACCGTTCTGACCTGAAGCGTCAACACGGTTTCTCTCTCCACAGATGCTGACTGACCTGCTGAACTTTCCCAGCGTTTTTCATCATCACTTAAAAAAAACAATGCTGCTCAATTGTCAGTCTCACTTAAAGCTTAAAATCTCACATTTGGTTGGAATCTCTCACTTTATCCTAAGAGATCAGCCAGACATCAGAGGGATGCACTCAAAATCACCGAAAGACTGCTGCCCTTACATCAAATTAATGGTTTTAAGCCTGTGATGGTCTCGACTATAAGTAACTGACTTGTATGCCAACACCACCAGAAAATGTGGGGCAGACAGAAATCAGCCAGTTTCAAAGAGGAATATTTGGTTTCAAATCTTTCCTCCTGCTCCTCCAGAAGGTGCATTCAATAGGAACCGTTCACCTTCTGTTGAGGTGAAGCAACAGGAAAGTCAACAGTCTATTTAACTACAGTGGCATCACAACTGAGCCTTTATCTAGCAATTGTATTGCCAGAAAACCATAAAAAAAAACTAAAGCAGTGTGAAATGGCACCAAAACAATTCAAACATCAATTAAAACATCCGTTTTGATTAACTAGCTATTCACCAGTTTACTTTGGTGGTATCATTTTCAAATAATTAAACCAGGAGCAAAGTCCAAAATAGCCTCTGCAAACTCATGGTGACTGGCAAAGCAATATGCCCAGAGTTGTGAGTTTAAGCTGCTCGGTACAACCAGCTTTCAAGCAGGACAGAGTAAAAAGAGGAAATAAGCAGGGCAGAAATAGCGCAAATTAGGATTATCATGGTGACCACGGTCATAATTCATTCAGGTCTGGGTTTCAGTTAAATAAAATGCTGGATTACAGAAAACCTGCTTAACAGTGGCACAATAAATATATATATTTTTTTATTTTAAAAGTACCAATTATTTTTTTCCAATTAAGGGGCAATTTAGTATGGCCAATCCACCTAACCTGCACATCTTTGGGTTGTGGGGGTGAGACTCACGCAGACACAATGTGTAAACTCACACAGACAGTGACCAAGGGCCGGGATTGAAACCGGGTCCTCGGCGCTGAGGCAGCAGTGCTGACCACTGCGCCACAGTGCCGTTGTACAATAAATACAGTTGAACAAAATATTTTACTGACACGCATTAAGTTACATCTACCACCCATTTGCTCATACCACTAATGCACGTCCTCATTTAGTTCCAAATATCACTGCAGCATTTGGCAGACTGGCTACTTTCAAGATCTGAGACTTGGCTCACGGATCCCAATTCACTTTCGGACATCGAGGGGAACCCAATTACCTCAACTCTGCCTGGTCCAGAAACCAAATTTTTTTGTCCATACTGCTAGTCTAGGCCATCCACCGGAATCTTTCTAGAAAGGCTTAATGGAAAATTATCCAATGCATTGAGAATCAAACTGCCCGAGGGCAGCATGGTGGCACAGTGGTTAGCATTGCTGCCTCACGCCGCTGAGGACCAGGGTTCAATCCTGGCCACGGGTTACTGTCCATGTGGAGTTTGCGCATTCTCCTGTGTCTGCCTGGGTCTCACCCCAACAACCCAAAAAGATATGAAGGGTAAATGGGTAGATGAATTGGTCATGCTAAAATCACTCCTTAATTAGGTAAAAAAAAAAAGAATTGGGTACTCTAAATTTATTAAAAAGAGAATCCAACTGCCCACATATTGCAAGTCCTTCATCAGAGAGGTTTAATTGAAGTGAGCAATAATGCGTCTTGCCTTTGAAAGTTCAATGCTGAATATTCTGCCTCACACATTTCTAAATGCTAACTCATTTGAATTTTTTATGGGATAATGGACTTTTAAAAACTTGCCTGCAAGCAACATTAGAGAAAAAATGAGCCTGTAGTTAACTGCTTTATTGTCCCCTTCTTGAACCAAAAGATCTACATTGGTTAACCTCCAATACCACAACACAATTGTAATAAAACTAAATGGCTTTTCAGTGAATGCAATGCAAATAAAGGGGTTTTGGAGTCTAGTTCATTCTAAAACTGTTGCTCACACGGTTTAAGGATGGCTCGTGGCTAATGCAATTAACAATTCAGTAAGCCCTAAAAAGCAAAGTAGTGATACCATATTTTAATACTTACTGATCCGGCAATCCGGTCCTGCAAAACCAGGAGCACATTCACATCGATACCAGTTCTCACCGTCCACACAAGTGCCACTGTTGTAACTTAAAATTGCAAAGTTAATGTTAGAGGTGGCGGCAAAATAATCACACAAAAAGTAGAGTAAATAATGCAAAAAAAAAATACAGTGTATAAAAACTCTGAAACCACACTTACCATGGGTGCGGGCTGCAGTCATTTGTATCTAGAGGGGTGGAGGGGGAAGAGAGAGGAAAAGAAAATCACAAAAAATTAAGGTTTTAATGACGAGCCACAGAGACTTGTGAAACAAAATTCCCACTGTACTCACGCCCCAAGGTGGTTACTTGTTAACAGGCCTATGATTAAAGTGTAGGAAGTCATTTACTGTTTGTCAAATAGGCTGTTACTCTTCTGAATGGATTCCAGGCTTTCACCATGGACTCTGCTAAATACATCTTGACAGATGTGCGCATGGGGAGGCAGTCCTTGTAAAGCAACTAACAGGAAGAAATGAGTGAAAGCAGACATTTCACCCATCAGCCAAGAATGTTGGGAACAAGATCACATCTGCGTTCATTTATGCAATTTGTGTCTCTCTCCCAGGCACAGGTCTAGAGCTGGGCAGTAAAATGGATTGCGATTAGATCTGGCAGAGTCGCAGTTAAAATGCTTATTTTGCCTGCTTTCAGAAAAACAAAGCTAAGAAGGGGAACATAAACATGATGGTGAAATTAGATTCATGACACGGGGGCCAAAATCTGACAGAGGAGCGAACGCAGTGTCTGTTTGCTGGACTTGCCTTTTTCACAGGTTTAATCTTGCATATTCTGCCTGTGGAAACCTGCTGAAAGTAAATGGCACAGGGAGGGAAACCGGGCATCAAGGAAGTGAACAGGGTAAAGTAACCAAGTATCTCCTTTGTTGTACCATCTTTTGTTCTGACGGTGGCAGGGTTAGCATTCAATTCTGGCCTTGGGTGTGTGGAGTTTGTACTTTGTCCCAGTGTCTGCGTGGGTTTCCTCGCTGTCCAAAGATGTGCAGATTAGGTGGGGATAGGGCGGAGAGTGGGCCTGGATCGGGTGCTCTTTCGGAGAGTCGGTGCAGACTCGGTGGGTCGAATGGCCTCCTTCTGCACTAAGAATTCTATGGTTCTATAGATTAACAGTGCAAGGGCTGAGAAAGGGTGGATCAAGTCAATGTCAAATCGGGTACAGAAAGAAAGGAAATTAAAGATTGGGTTGAGAGACAAAGGTGAAAAATATGCAAAACCTTAAACAATTAGACCACAAGACCGGAGCAGAATTAAGCCACTCGGCCCACTGATGGGTCGTGGCTGATATTTTCATCATTCCGATTCTCCTGTCTTCTCCCCATAACCATTTATTAATCAAGAACCTATCTATCTGTGTGTCTTAAGGACACTCAGTGATTTGGCCTCCACAGTCTTCTGCAGAAAAGAGTTCCACAGATTCACCACCCTCTGGCTGAAGAAATTCCCCCTCATTTCTGTTTTGAAGGGCCGTCCCTTTAGTTGGAGATTGTGCCCTCTGGTTCTAGTTTTTCCTACAAGTGGAAACATCTTCTCCACATCCACTCTATCGAGGCCTTTCAATTAAAGGCCAAAGGAATGAGACTCCACACTCTTAATTTTCAGTGGCACCGGGTTTAATTTTGGAAGCACTCATTACACTATTAGTATTGTGCAAAGTCCAAAATAGACAAGGCTTTGTGGGGTGTTTGTTTGAACCCACTGCACAAGTAAAGCAATCTCACACCATTCACTCCATTTGAAGGTTGGTGGGGGTGGGCAGACAGCATGCAAGATCCATTAGTTTCATGAATATTGTAACAGCAAATTGTGGTCAAGGAATAAGTTACACCATTTAGCCCCTCAAATCCACTCCGCTATTCAATAAGCTCATGGCTAATCTGTGACCGAACTATATACCCACCTCAACCAGCAGCTATTAAAAATGGATATGTGGCATACAAAAATTCTCAAACTTAACACATAGGGCAGCACAGTGGCTAGCACTGCTGTCTCATGGTGCCGAGGACCCGGGTAAGATCCTAGCCCCGGGTCACTGTGGGATTTGCACATTCTCCCCATGACTGAAAGATGTACTGGGCAGGTGGATTGGCCACGTTAAATTTTCCCCTTATTGGAAAAAAATAATTGGGTACTCTTATTTTATTAAAAATTTTACATCAACTGTTCCAGCATCAATTTCCAATTATAGGACAGCACTGCATGTACGTGTTTCCTAATTTCACTCCTGAAAGGTTTCTAGGCAACGTCCCTTATTCAGAGACTCCCCAACCGGAGGAAATAAAATCTTGAAACTTTTCAATCCAAACATACATAGCAGGAGAAGTTGGCCATTCGGACTCTCAAACCAGTTCTGCCATTCAATAAGATTATGCTTGATCTGTTGGAGTTTGCTTTACAACAATCTACCTACCGCTGCCCACACAACCCTCAAAAGAAAATTTCTTCTGTCCTAAAAGGGCGTCCCCTAATTTTAAACAGTGCCCCCTAGTTCAGGACTATGACGAGAGGAAATGTCTTTCCGCATCTAACGTCGAGACCGTTCAAGACTGTATAAAATAAATCAAGTCATCCCTCACGCTGCTAAATTAGACCGGAAACAAGCCACCCTAAAAATCACTCCTTACAGACTAGATTGCAGCAAATAAAATCTCTCCTCTTCAATTTAACCCTTGGGTGTCCAGGTATCATTCTGGCAAATCTAGGCTGCAGACCCTCCAAGGTAATATATCTTCCTTAAGGTGTGGTGCTCAGAACTGCTCTCAGTAACCCGTGATGCAGTCTAACCAGATTTTCTACAAGTAAAGCAGAACTTTCTCCCCTTGTGTTCTATACATAACGGCTAGCATTCCATTTATCTTTTATTATTTCCTCATACCTTTTCAGGACATTTTAATGATCTATGTACCCCATCGATCATTTGCCTGGATAAAACGCACTAAGCTCAAAGAAAGTAACTTGCTGTGTGAAGCATAATGAACAGTTTTGGCAATGGGAAATGGTGTGGCTGTTAGCTAGAGTAACAAACACAGCACTGTTATAGCTCTATTGCGACAGAACACTGGCACTTACTCTGCGAACACGTGAGTCCTTCCCAGCCTTCTTTGCAGACACAAGTAAAGGTATCTCCACTGACCACGCAAGTTCCACCATTCTGACAAGGATTTGGTAGACAGCTACTGTTTCTTGCTATGGGATAAGGGAAGGAGGAAAAAAAATAAGATTACAGTCTTAACCAACGGCACCACGAGAAATAAATGTTTTTTTTTTAAATCATACAATTTACTTACCTATGTTGCAAGTGGCACCTTCCCAACCAACAGGGCACATACACTTAAATGTATCTCCTTCATCATAACATGTCCCACCATTGTTGCATGTGGCTTCATCACATTGACTATCCCCTGCAAAGCACCAAAGTTTAAAAGTGAACGGTTCTGCTTTCTTGTGCGAGTACCACAATGAACTTAAAACACTGAGGAATTAAGCCAAAAACACTTACTGGAATGACACGTTTTGCCTTTCCAATCATTCTTGCATTCACAGTAGAAGTCATTCACCAGATCCTGGCATTTGCCTCCATTCTGACATGGGTTTATGCTGCAATCATTGATATCTGCAAAATAGAAATGCAAAGCCTAAACTGGACAGGTGCACAACTGACATGCATTGCATCAGGCTGTGAGGTAGCATTATTTCATACCAAGTGAATCTGCCCATATCTTCCTGCACCCCCCACGCCATGCAGCCTCTCCATCCCCCACCTTCCACACCCCCAATATCCAAGTAGCCTCCTCCACGATCTGTGCTCCTCCAATTCTGGCAAATACAATGAAACTTACACATACCTACTTGCTAAACATCTAACCTCAGGAGTACAACCAAGATTGAAGGTGCATGGATAGGTACTCCACATATCGTAACTTGCATAGCTACAGAACAAATGTTGGAAAGTGGGATTTGCCTGGGGAGACTCTTTTTTGGCCAGCACAGACAGGAGCCAAGAGGCCTCTTTCTGTGCCGTAGACTTTCTATGATTCTGTTAAGGGAATAAAAAGCAATGGCCCGAGGTGTGGAGATATTTCAGATTTATTTACTGAACAGATTGCAAAAAAAGTTCTCTCATCACGCGCTGAACATTTGAGGGGTGCAAGATAATTCAGAGGCTGATCGACTTACTGATTTGGCAAAGGACCCCTTCCCATCCTTCATGACATATACACTGATAGATGTTGACTCCATCAATGCAGGTCCCACCATTTTTACAAGGATCACTCTCACAGTCATTAATGTCTGTAATGGGGAAAGGTAGAATGTCATTTCACAAAAGTAAACTCACTTTTTCAACACTCACTATTAGTCAGCGTAAAATTCTCAAACTTTACATTTGGATCAATAACACTAAAAGAGCAGCAAGCTCCTGCTAATTTCAAATGTAATCGGATCTCAGAAAATAAAAGAGTATAGATAAAGACTATTAAATAGCCTGACTGTTTTAATCTCCTGTTGAAACAAAGGTCGCTGCTTCAAACAAACTTGAGACAGAAAATTGATCACAAGTTTGCAAATTGCACTCTGTTACGAAGTGTGGTCTAGCCACAAGTGAATTCTGTGTCAAGATCAGGGACAACTAGCTGATTATTCACAGATGCCACAAGGTCATAAGGGAAAATAAAAGCCTTGATAGTCAAGGAAATATGTCTAACCTACAGCACAGTCCAAGGTTCAAATAAAAGAGGTTCTGCTTCTCTAGTGCAAGACCGGTTATGACCTGCAACTCAACAGTTACAAAAGGAGGAACTGAAGCTAGCAGAGGTACTGCAGAGGGGAAGAGTGAAGAAAGGGGGAGAAAAGAAAGATAAAGTTATCCTCACTTTCATGACAGTAAGTGCCAGTGAATCCCTCGTTGCAGTCACAAGTGAATTTTCCTCCTGCTTGACTCTTGCACTTGCCGTGAGGTCCACAAACATTTGAGGAGATGTAGCGTATCCCAGTGGGCGTACTATTGGATGCTACACCGACAGTGCAGCTGTCAATAACTGAAAAATACCAGGAAGCAAAATACTTTAAATGGAATTTCTCAGACCCATGTCAATGTACGCGTATGCAAACGATAACAGTGGGACATCCAGATGCAAGTACAGCTACCGATAATTTTAAATATTGTGTGGAATTTAAGAGCAGAGTCCCAACCTTTGGAAAGCTGCCACTATTCCACATCAAACAAGGATTCTTTTTGTTGCACAAGGCAATGGGGGTGGGGGGGGGGGGGGGGAAAGAGAGAGAGAAGCGAGATGGGAACCACAAAATACAATGTTTTAGACACATAGAATGCAAAAAAAAAAACATATGCTGCGTTGCCTCCGTAACAACTGTCCGCATTTTTTTTTTTCCTACAAGTATAAACACTTGAGGTACTTACATTTTCTTGTAAAATGTTAAAACATATCAGAACCAAGCTGGGGAATTACTATCAAGCTCTGTGGTGGGTCTGACCCAACATTCTCCATCCACAGAACAGAATGAGAAAGCCACAGAACAATTATTAGGCAGAACACACACAGAGCTGGTTAATGGTTAAGCCTGGGTCTGCTCCGTTGAAAATAATGCCCTCGCCATTCTGTAGGAACTGGAGACTCCACAGCACTCTGAAAACATCCAAAGATATGCATTTTGTTGACTGCGATGACAGGATTCAAAATGATGGCCCACGAGCCATGCCATGAACCAATAACTTTAGCCAGAAAGGCAGTGCCCACTGGAAGAACTTGTGTGCTTAGAGCTGGCATAACGTTAATTTATTTCTGTCACCACTCCCACAGCGCTCCTAGGATAACAAAAAGTTGCTTGAAGCAAGTGGCTAGGACCTACCTTCACAGGGAGTAGTTCGGCAATGGTCTTTCAAATGGGAACAATTTTTCCCTTCATAATCTTCTGGGCAGCTGCAGAAGTAATCATTGGCCAGATTAAAGCATTGCGCCCCATTCCGACATGGGTTTGGTTCACAATAATCAATGTCCAGCTGTAAAACGTAAAAAAGGAAATCGTTAAGTTTCTCATTTAAAGAGGATAGGTAACATTAGACATTTGAAGAAAGACAGCGCGCATTAAACCGTTATCAATCTAAATCGATAGCTAGTTTGATAACACTCCAGCTAGCACTGACCTATATTGTGCCTACACTAACACCCTTAAAATTTTTATTCTGCCTCCCAATTTTGCCAAACAAAAAAAAGGCTGCAGTGGTTAGAAGGACTGTTCTGTGACTCAGCTGGGTAAAGGCAACATAAAACTGAACCTGACAGACCACAAGGTCCCTGGTGTGATCTGATCCCAAGGCATGGTGAGCTAGTTAATCTGCAGCCAACAGTTTGGGCACTGCAATTAACCTTAATGACCCTGGGACTGAAGAGGGGAGGGGAAGAAAAAAAAACAAATCAGCCAGCGCTCCTCATCACGAGCGAGAGATTTTTTTTGGGTGTTGAGATGCACAAGGTGCTGAGCGATGACAGGATTGCCTGCTCATTCTTCTTTGTCAACCCCCAGAGTGGAAATCTCTTGCCTAGGAGACTCACTAACCTAATAAAACACACTAATACAACCACATGGGGTTCCACCAGAAAATATGCCACGGGCTAGAGTGAAAATAAACATAAAATTGGTTTCAAAATAGAACCTGCATTTCTATAGCACCATTCATGGAGACCATCAGCCACTTGAGAAATACATTTGCAGAGATACAGGGATAATGAAGGCAAATGGGGCTGACTATTATGCTACAGAGCATAGTCTCGATGGGCTGAATAAGAACTAGGAGCAGCAGTCAGCAAATCAGCCCCTCAAGCCTTCTCCAATACGATCGTGGCTAGTCTCAGAGCCTCTACACCCTTCTGCCCGCTCCCCATAAACCTTCATCCCGCTACTAATTTAAAAACCTATTTATCTCCTCAAATTTGTTTAGTGTTCCAACGCTCATTGCGCTCTGGGTAGAGAATGAGTGAAATTCTTTGAGTGAAGTAATTCCCCCTTATTTCTGTTTCAAATCTGCCACCCCTCAGCCTTCTCTAACAAGGGGAATCATCCACTCTACGTCGACCCTGTCAATCGCCTTTAGCATCCTCTATTCCTTAATTAGATCTCCACTTTATCTTCTAAACTCCAGTCTGCTCACTCCCTCTTCAAAAGACTTTAGTGACATGTGCAAATTTGGCTATAGTACATTCTTTCTCTGCATCCAAGTCATGAATATAGATTGTAAAGAGTTGCAGCCCCCCCCAACTCTGTGGCACACCACCGGTTACACCTTGCCACTCACAAAAAGATCCATTTATCCTCACTCTCCTTTGTTGGTTAGCAATCCTCTATCCAAGCTAATCTATTATCCCCAACCCAGTGGGATCTCACCTTGTGTATTAACCTTGTGTGCAGCAGCTTATCAAATGTCTTTTGGAAGTCCAGATATACCAAGTCTACAGGAATCCCATCATCCACTTTGCTTGTTACATCAAAGATTTAATCAACACTATTTACCTTTCATAAAAACCATGTTGACTCGGATGGATTGCATTTAGACTTTCCAAATGTCCTTAATAATGGATTCCAACAATTTCAACGACCAACTTAAAGTAAACTTATCTACATTTTTCCTCTTTCTGCCGGTCTCTCTTTTTGAACAGGGACGTTATTAGCCTTTTTCTAATCTACTGGATCCATTCCAGTATTCAGGGATTTTGGAATATTATAACCAATGCCTTCTCTCTGCTGCCACTTCCTTCAAGAGCTAGGATGGAAGCCATCAGGCCCAGGGGCTTGTCTTCCTTTAATCCCAATAGTTTGCTCAGTACTCTTTCCCTATTGATGGTGATTCTTTCAAGTTTCTCCTTTTCAACAACCTCTGCACTACCGGCTACTATTGGGATGGTTCTAGTGTCCTCCCCCATGAGTTCCCCATTGTTAACACCCCAGTCTTGTTCTCCAAGAGACCACTGTTGACTTTAGCTACTCTTTCTTTGTATAGACTTCTAGAATCTTTTTATATTTTGCGTTAGATTTCATAATTTGCTCTTTTTATTTCTTTCTTTAAGTAACCCTTTGTTGATCTTTGAAAGTTTCCCAATCCTCCAGCCCGACACTGACCTTTGCAATATGCTATGTCGTAGTTTTCTGTGCCATATGGAGTCTCTGATCTCGGATTGTATCAAAGCATTTTGCGCCAATGAAGTACTTTTTCCTGTTAATTAATTCATGAGATGCTGGCAAGGCCAGGATTTATATTCCATCACAATTTGTCTTCAGGAAGGTGGTGTTGAGGCACCTTCTTGAATACAATGGAGTGGCTTGTTCAGCCATTTCAGGGGGCAGTTAAGAGACAATCACATGGGCAGCACAGTGATGCGGTGTTTAGCACTGCGCCGAGGTCCCAGGTTCGATCCTGGCCACGGGTCACTGTGGAGTTTGCACATTCTCCCCGTGTTTGCGCGAGTTTCACCCCCACAACCCAAAGATGTGCCGGGTAGGTGGGTTGGCCACACTAAATTGCCCCTTAATTGGAAAAAATGAATTGGGTACTCTAAATTGATTTTCAAAAAAAGACAATCACGTGTCGGTCTGGAGTAACATGTAGGCCAGACTGTGCAAGGACAGACTTCCGTACATTCTCGCAGTGTCTGCACGAGTCTCACCCTCACAACCTAAAGATGTGCAGGATAGGTGGATTGGCCACGCTAAATTTCCCAAAGGAAAGACTTTTTTTCCCCAAAGGACACGCCAAGTGAACCAGAGGGATTCTGCAACAATCCAGGCGTTTCATGATCACCATTACTGAGATTAGCATTTTCAGTCCAGATTTTTAACTTTATTTGCCAATGCCAGGATCTAGTAACCCAGGTGCCTGGATTAATGTCTAGTAACATAGTCACTATGCACTATGCTATTGCAACCCAGCATTGTCACATGATACAAAGACCACTTTCTTTGACTAAACATGGGAATTTAAAATGTACATGCCTTCATTCTAAGCCACTGGCCATTGTGCAGAAGGCCTCAAATTACTTTGAACAACAGTGCATACCAGTAAAACTGTGGCAGCCCAGTTATCCAGAGTATGCATTACACTCGAGGCTCACCTGACAGAGGTTGCCAGAGAAACCAGCAGGGCACAGGCATTGGAATCCATCAACTTCATCCTGGCAGTGACCGCCATTGATGCAAGGGCTGCTCTCACATTCATTAATATCTTTCTCACAGTCACGCCCAGCATAGCCAGGCAAACAGGTACAACGATAGTCATTAACCAAATCCTGAAAAGAGGGGGGAAAAAATTAGTCAGGTTGGTGCAAGCACATTTAACCCTTGAAATCGTGAAGTCTTTACAATGAGCCAAAACAAACTTTTTTGTATCTGACACACAGTGTGGTGCAGGATGCTGAAAGGATTCCTCTCAATTCTAACTTCAAACTAGGAATGCACACTTGCCAAACTGCAATGAGCTGTGGATTTAGTGCAAAATCTATCCAAGTGTTCAACTTGAGCACAAGAGGAGAAATAGGCCATTTGGCCCATTAAGGTTGGTCCACCATTCATAAGATCATGGCAGATCGGACTGTGGCCTCAACTCCACCCGTCTGTCTCCCCCCCCCCATAATTATAGACTCCCTTGTAGATCCATAACCTGTCACCAGCTTTGAGCTCGGCCTTGGGACAATCCAGCCTCTACGACATGCAGTCGAAGAGAATTCCAAACTCGGAATGACTGAAGTTCCTCCTCACCTGCTTCGAAACAGTAGTTCCCTTATTTTTAAACTGTGCCCCCTAGTTCAGTCACAAGAGGAAAAGGCCACTCGGCATCTACTCTGAGCAAACCTCAATTATATTTAATGGAATCCCTGCTATTTGAAAAAAAGACTTTTCACATAAGCAAATACGCACCTTGCAAGTTCCCCCATTTTGGCATTGCCCGTGACAGTCATTCACATCTGTGAATAAAACAACGCAAACTTTTAAAAAGAATCTCTTTTTAAAAATAAATTTAGAATACCCAATTCACTTCTTTTCCTCCAATTAAGAGGCAATTTAGCGTGGCCAATCCACCTACCATGCACATCTTTGGGTTGTGGGGGTGAGACCCACGCAGACACAGGGCGAATGTGCAAACTCCAACCGGAGAGTGGCTGAGAGCTGGGATTGAACCTGGGTCCGCAGCGCCGTGAGGCAGCAGTGTTAACCACTCCGCCACCGTGCCACCCCTTTTAAAAGAGAAACTCAAAACCACTCTTGCACCTAGAGAAAACAATCACATTTGCTGCTTGCTTTTAGGCAATCAGATTGTGCTGGGTCTAACACCAGGCAAACCCTTTTGAAAGTATAGTGACTAAAACTTCAGCTTTGGCTGGTTTCTTAATGCTATCATAAAGTGGCTACATTATGATTTAATGACTGATTAAATTGTATTATATACACACCGATTCTTCGACTCCCCTTTGAGAACTTGCCCTGCCCAGTCATATCTTTGCCTTTACCAATCATTCGGAAAGCAGATTTGAGCATTACAAACAGCATACTTTCAGATCCAAAAACAATCCCTCCCCCTCCCCCCACACACCCACTTTAAAATACTTACCCAAATCGCAATTTTTGCCACTCCACCCAGGCATGCAATCACAGTAGTAGTCACCAATCAGGTTTCGACAGGACTTTGCATTTGCACAAGGTTTTCCCTCGCATTCATTGGCATCTGGGACAAGAAAGGATTTTTAAAAATAGATATCAAGACAGTGTGAATATAGCTGTTTGGGACAGTGGAGAGCAGATTCTCAGCACCAAAGCGGTGAGTGTATATGTTATAATAAGGCTATGATTAGCCACTATGTTTTACACTCAGCGATTGCAGCTTTAAATCCCAGGGCTCCCATTCCAACCCCAAGTTGGCAACGTATCCTTTTTCTCAGCAAAGCCCTTGCACGGAGCACAAGACGCTTCATTACAAGGTGATGACAAAAACCCAGTGTTTGCCATGTACTAGTCTCGTATCTTGCTCACTGACAAGTCATGAATTTACAGTGAAGGAGGCCATTTGGCCCATCGAGTCTGCACTGGCCCCTAGAAAGAGCACCCTAATAAGCCCATGCCTCCACTCTATCCCCGTAACCCAGTAATCCCACCCAACCTTTTTTGGACACTTGAGGGGCAATTTAGGATGGCCAATCCACCCAAGTTAATGGACAGTCTAGGGGAACTCACAAATCACACCAAACCAACACTGCCTGCACAGGGAGAAGGGAAATGAAGAGAAGGAAATTCAACTGCCACCTAAAAGGCAAGATGCGGTTTATACCAGATTTGCTGACACAAGCCCAGCTACTAACCAATAGTGAGAAAGGCAGGATTAAACAATATATTTTTTTTTTTTTTTTTTTAAAGGAGTTAATCAAGCATTTTCAAAGTCCAGTGAGACACTGCTTGCCCCCGTTGTAGTCAGGCAGATTAAAGGATTGCAGAAGGAATGCGGCCAGACCCATTCTTTCAGAGATCATCCCCATTCTAAATCCAGCTGCAAGTCTTTTTGGGCTTGGGAAAACACTGACAGGGCTGAGAAAGGTGTGGTGTCTTTCCCACAGGAACAAATACTGTGCATGCTTCCCATTCGAGAGATTTTCACCACCACCCACCACCATTTGTCTTTTTTTTTTAATGCATGACATCCAAGAACGATAGCCAAAGTCAGGGCATTTAAAACAAAAAAAAAGCAACACTTACACATTAAAATAACAGCTTCCGGTGTTAAAAACTTAATATTAAAAGCAAAGTTACCTAACTGGCACTTTTTGCCCATCCACTGTTGTGGGCAAAGACATTTAAAACCATCGACCATATCCTGGCATGTACCACCATGGGCACAGGGGTTCGGAGCACAGTCGTTGATATCTATACAAATCGAAGAACAACAAAGGAAATTGTGAAATACATTGAAAATTCCACAATTGCATTAGAGTTTGATGTTTGCTTGGAATTAGTCAGCCACCCGCCCCCACTTTATCTTACTTCTAAATTCATTTACTTGTGTCCCGATATGAAAACAAACAGTTACACTGATTTTAAACTGCAAAGTCAGAAGAATAGCCTGCGTGTCTTTTTCTTTTTGCTTCTCCTGTGCCTTTTTGCGTACAGCAATATCAGTCAGTAGCATCAGGATACTCACCAACACTGCAAGTCGGGCCAGTCCAGCCAGGAGTGCACAGGCACTCGAACCCCAGAGCGGTTTCAGAACAGCTTCCCCCATGATGACAGGGATCAGAGATGCAAGCATGCTCAGCTGGAGTGCAAAGGATATACCAATAAGTAAATCCGCATTCTATTTCAATTCCTTTCAGATCATAACCCATGCCCAACCATTCCTGTCTTTTGTGTTCTCTCTTTTTCTTGGTGAGATACATATCCCACTTTCTCTTTTCTTTTTTTTCCCCTGCAATTAAGGGGCAATTTAGCATGGCCAATCCACCTACCCTGCACATCTTTTTGGGTCGAGGGGGTGAGACCCACACAGACCAGGGAAGAATGTGTAAACTCCACTCGGACTGTGACCCAGGGCTGGGATCAAACCCGGGACCTCATCATCATGAGGCAGCAGTGCTAACAACTAGCTGTAGGAACAGAGCACGAAGCATGTTTCAAATTCTGAGAAATAGCTTTTAATTTATAAAGAAAAAAAAAGCCTTTTCCAACTGCAGCTGTAGACACTAAGATCAAAATGATGTAAAAGGCTTTGCGTTGATAAAGTGGGCTGATCGTTTTACTGGAACCTGGATAAACCGGGACAGGATGTTAAAACCTCTAAAAACCAAATACTACAGCAGGCCCTAAATATTTGATCTCTGCAAGCATTTGCAAGCCTGTAACAATTGGTAATACTGTATAACTATTAACAAAAATAATACATCACAGAGGCAGATAAATAGTGCGACAGAGGACAAATTCACTTCACATCAAGCTAGCCAACTTGCTTAGTGTTTCCTCCATTGTATGTGAAATCTGAAGAGAACTCAAAAGGTTTACAGAACTGCAAGGGTATGACTGGAGTTATACACAATACCACCAAAACATTCTAAACAAGGCCTCGGAATTTCCCTCCAAGAATGGATGTTTCTTCCAATTTTCAGAAATATCTCATCCTTTGTGGCAACACACTTAACCACTCATCCCGTTTCACAATGCTCTCCCCATCCCCTTCCTGGAATCGAACAATACAGCCAGCACAGAAGGTCATTCGACCCACCCAGGCAGTGCCAGCTCATCGAGAATTCAGTTAGAACCACACTCCCGCTTCTCCATCCTCCCACCTTTAAGCATTTATCCAATTCCATTTTTCCAAAGCAGCTACTGAATGTGTAACCACTCAATCACAACAATAGACTTTCTTTTCTTCCCCCCACCGCACCCTCCCAACACTATGGCAAAATAACCAGAGGGACCAATCAGCTTCCTTGGAAATGGAGCGTTCAGCCATGGCTCAGTCAGTGACACTCTTGCTTCTGGGTTCAACTCCCACTTCAGGACTTGAACACATACACATAAAAAGTGACGGCAATATTGAGCAGCGCTGTCGGAGGTGCTGATTTTCAGGTGAATGAATCTCCCTGGAGTCCTGGCCAATATATACTCCTTAAATCAACATCACAAAAACAGATGATCTGGCCATCATATTGCTATTTCTGGAAGCTTGCTGTGCGTAAATTGGCTGCCACGTTTCCAACATTACAACTGCAATTACACTTCAAAAGTACTTCCGGGACCTTCAATAGTTGTGAAAGGCACTATATAAATGCAAGTCTTTCCATCAGACTCTTCTCTGGACTACATGATAACTAACTAGACCATCAGAAGAGACTATGCCAGATATTACAGAACAGCTTTTAAAGGAGAGCATGTTGAAGGAAGTTAAAATGCAGAACTCAGTGCCACAAAGAGCAGTTGAGGCGAAGAGAATAATTGCCTTCGAAGGGAAGCTAAAACAGACACTCGAGGGAGAAACAAATAGAAGGACATATGGATCAAGTGAGATGCGGGAGGAAGATTACGAGGGACATTACATGCAAATACTTTGCAAGTCAGCAAGCTGCCCTGAACACTCACCTATTTCGCAGTTTTGCCCAGAATAGCCATCGGAGCAAGTACATTGGTATTTGTCTGGCCCAGTGTTGCTGCAGGTGCCACTATTCAAACAAGGCTGGTGCGTTCCACAGTAATTTAAGTCTGAAACGCATGGACATGGAGGTGTCTCATTAGAAAATAACTGGTTTGCAATTACAGCACAGACAAAACTGTAGATGCTCGAAATATTACATTAAAAAAACACCAGAAACGGACAAGTCAGAGGGAAAGGTTGGTTTGTGGTGGAACTTTTTCGTTATTCCAAACATTAATCGTTCATTTTCAAGTTGCTGACTCAACTGATGTAAAAGATTATTTTGTTTAAAAGTAACTCCCTAATAATTAATTCTATGCCGTTTACTTTTATTTAAGGAAATCTCGCATCCTCACAATCATGGGTTACAAAAACAAGTTTTGTTTTGAGTTTACTCAACTCAATTGTACCCATCTTACAATATAATGGTAACACATTTAATATACCAAATCCACATTCTCCCATCTGCATTTCAGAACATTAGCAACTCACCAATGTATCTATGGAGCTTAGCATACCTTTGTTACACAGCTGACCACCCCAGTTGGTTTCACAGAGACACTGCCATGGTTCGGTGCAAGTACCATGGACACATCCTGGGTGAGGAATGCACTTATCGCAGTACAACCCCTGCCAGCCATATTGGCACCTGTAAACATGCAGAACAGTTATATTTTAAAATTACAATCAGTCAATTTTTCTGCAGAACAAAGTTTCTGAAAAGGTATTTTTTTTCCTTTCTTTCTTTATTGATTTCTTATAAACAAACATTAAAGCAGAATTTCTATGCTCTGAAGCCAGCTTTCACACAAAAGAGCAACTGTTCAGTGAGACACAGCATGGCTGTACCAAGTACAATCTCATCCTATTTTCAAACCCAGCATAACTCGAGTCAGAAAGGGCAAGCGTGTGTCATATTCTTCCTACAACATCAGATTCAGCTCGTACCCGGAATCATGAAACTCCGAATAAAATTCCAGTCATCTTGATTCATTCATTTATTTATTTATTTTTTTAAAAGATGCTTCAACCACACCACCTTCAC
The DNA here is from genome assembly GCF_902713615.1 of Scyliorhinus canicula. Classification (NCBI taxonomy): domain Eukaryota; kingdom Metazoa; phylum Chordata; class Chondrichthyes; order Carcharhiniformes; family Scyliorhinidae; genus Scyliorhinus; species Scyliorhinus canicula. Next base: position 207,740,805 of record NC_052146.1, read on the forward strand.
CTTCATCAAAACTTCAACCGGACAAAAAACAAAAACCTCTTTTGCTGCTCAGAAATGACCAACATTCAGCCACTTCCTGTGACCCCCAAAGCGATTGCTGGAAAACAATTTTGTTCCAACACTGATCCGTCCAACAGTTAAAGGTTAAATGATCAGCCTGTTGTATTTTGGTAGCTGTCTTTCATTTCATTCCTCTTTTTTTCCCAGACACTTGACATTTTCTCCCTCAGTATTTTTTCCCAGCGCAGTGAGGGGGGTGCGGGACTGGTGGGGAAGGAGTTTTAAGTAACTTCAAAACAGCACACAGTTGCACCTAAATGCCCCAATACAAGTTTAACATTACAAGCTTCGACAGTGAAAGGCAGTTAAAGCTGCAGCAAGCACACACTAAGAATAGTAAATCACATTTAAGATCCACATAGTTGACTTATGGAGGTTACATGCAAAGCAGCGAATGTTTTTAAAAGTGCCACACCGACCAGGAATCTTTATAAGCTCTTTCAGACTGTTGGAATCTAAAAGCAAGTTTCATCTGCCATGTTATTTCCCTAGGGTCCATAACAGAAGTCTCCCAGATTGTCCATGATTTTATCCATTTAGACCAACATTACCATTCCTCACTTTCCTCAGTTATGGGTTTTGTCAGAGTTTGGATTTGGGGGGGGGGGGGGGGGGGGGGGGGGGGGGGGAAACAGAGGAAGGATTATTCTTAAAATCAGAATTTAAAAAAAAGTTGCCACAGACATTTACATAAGGGTGTCTGCCAATAGCCTATTAATTCACTGGTGTTTTAAAAGCTAAACTAATGGGAGACCAGAGATCTGTAAATAGAGAGTGACATCGAATCAACGACTAAGTGGCGAGAAGGCAACTAACCCAAAGCTGCGAATAAATCATCGAAAAATAAACCTGCCTACATGAGTTAAGTAAGGTATTCTGCCTTTCCACTGAAAATCAAAATAATTCTGAATGGGTCATTATAGGGATTTTTTTTTTTTAAATCCATCTGTTAACTTTCAGTAGCAAACTTTTACAAAAAAATTCTAATTAAAGCACGCATGAATGTAGAGACTGAAAATGAGCTGCAGGCTATTAAATGTTTACAGTCTCAAATTGTTAACTCTCTTCCCTCTCTCCGCCCGCCCCCCCCCCCCCCTCCCATTTTACCGAACCAGCTAAACATCTTAAGAGGGCGTGTCATTGTGGATATTAAAAATAAAAGATTTGCAATATTTTAAAAGCTCAGTGGCCCATATAATCTAGGACTAACTGACTGCATCAATGAAAGTGATTTATTTATGAAATGGAGGGGAGGAGGATGACAAGGGAAGGAGGGGCTATTGCTTCAAGCCAAACTTGCGCTATTCAATCCAGCGACTACTTTAAAGTCTCAAATTAAAAACAAGCCAAGGGAAGCGAATAGACTCTTCCAAAAAGGAAAATAACCCAGCATTAGGTATTAATCCAGAACAGGCCCCGCCACAAAGAATTGCCCTGTTTGTAATATACTTCTGCAAGTTCTCATGGGAAATTCTCAACAATTTCCACTGGATTTGCACAGATGAGCAATCTTAGCCTACCCCAGCAGAATCGGAGACGAGGTTAACACAGCAGAGGCAGCGAACCACTCAAGCACAAACTAAACGTTTCTAATTATTAGGTGGTTTCACCAGTAATTGTATTAAAATGGAACCAGAAAAACAAACCTTTTAGACACATTATAAAAATAAAAATACTCCCAGCCAGATCAGAATTAAAGTGCTATATGTGGGCATCAATTTAAAAAAAACAAAGGCATTTCAGGCCACTCAGTTCTGTAATCCAGAAATTATTGAGCGCAGGGCCTAGGTTCCTCCAAATGCCTTGGCTCTCCCCCCTAGCCTAGAGATAGGTCAGCCAGCTGTGGCATAAAACGAGGAAGCCATTGTAAAAAGCCACAAATGTGCAGTCGAGAGCTGCACAGCTATGCAAATTAACTGTGGGAACACTGCACCTTAAGTAAATAATCAGCAGTACATGCCCAGACAATGAGTGGGAGGTGAGCTGGTTAGGGAAAGGGGGGTAGGGAAGGGAAGAAAAAAGGAGGCCCATACCTAGAAACAAAGCTGGCCGTATTGGTTCAATTGCTGTAATCCCTGCTCGGCATGTTTATTCTGGTGACATCAGCACAAATTTATACCCAGCCATTCCTGATACACATCTCAACATCTGCTCTCCCCCATTTCATCAACAAGAGTTCTGACTTGATCTAGCCAGCAATTACCAAAAATGAGGGGAATTGCAATAAATTTAATTTTGACCCAAATCTGGTCAATTAACCTTCATCCGATTAAAAGGCTGCTGTGCACACGTCAAAGAGATATTTGCACATCAGAAGAGGCAGGTACGACTCCCAGAATATTGAGTCTCTGGAGAATGGGATTCTCGCAGGAGAAAAATTAAACAGACGGCATGACTTTTTAAGCAATTTGCAGAACCATACATCATTACATGTTTTGGAAATGGCAAGAAAGTTAAGTGAAGCGTTTTATCCCACTCCCAACAAGCACTCCTCCCCCAGCTCTTCCTCCCCTCAATCTCCCCAGCACAAGCTTTTTAACATAACAGCATGACACACGAGAGATATATTTCCCAGTTTCCTAAACTGAACCTACAACCGCCTGTCACATTTGGAAATAAGCAGCAACACCAAACCATTTTTGGGGGGGGGGGGGGGGGCAGCATTATGCATTCATCAGTTGCTGAGATGCCACCATTAACCTCTCAACAGCTCAAGTGCAGCAGAGGAGCAGAGGCCGCTTTGACTAATCCCATTTTAAAGAATGCTTTACTTCAGTTTATAAAGTTAGTGTTCATGCACTGGCGGGGGGAGGGGTCTGTGTGGGAAACAAAGGAAAACAGAGGCCAGACCAGGAAAGAGGACAGACATGGGGCCAAATTTAACTGGCTAACTGCAGCAATGACTGGTGAGCACCATGTCTATTGCAAACAACACAGCACAAAGTCAGTGGCAACAGTCCATGGTCAGGGCCTCCCTCGAAATCAGGAGCACAAACCATTAGCATACCCTGGAATTGGCAGACACCTGCTTTTATTACCTCAAGTAAGACATTTGGCAGTTGCTCCAAAACCATCGCCGAAATTGCACAAAACAAAATAGCTTTTTTTAAAAAAAACAAATGCCTCAATGAATCCTTTTGAGTATCACAAAGCTCAGGACATTGTTGGCTTGTGAAAAATCTGTTGAGTGGCAATGCTTCCTGTCTGATGCTGCGATGAAACAGAACATTTAAAAAACATCAAATCTTTACACTCGTAAAGGCAGCACGGTGGCAGTGGTTAGCACTGTTGCTTCACTGTGCTGAGGACCCGGGTTCGATCCCAGCCCCAGGTCACTGTCCGTGTTGAGTTTGCACATTCTCCCCATGTTTACGTGCGTCTCACCCCCACAATCCAAAAAGATGTGCAGGTTAGGTGGATTGGCCACACTAAATCGCCCCTTAATTGGAAAAAGAATTGGGGGGGGGATCTTTACACTCACATTCCTTGCAGGATTTGGGAGTGAAACCTTTGAAGTCCATTCTTCGCCCCATTTTAAGGTTCAGGCAGAGAAGCAATGGGTTAAACAGCCATGTTGTGTTGTATCATTCTACACAAGTCACTCCTCCCAAGAAAAATTGAGCCCCAGGGAGCAGAACCGGCAGAAACTTAACAGGTCGGAGATATAAAAATCAGAAATTTTACCCAGGGACAGATACATGTTAATAAGTCAAAACATCAGGTGCAGAAGTTATCGTGTACCCAGCTTTTGGAGTGGGGGGGGGGGGGGCAGATAAAGACAGCTGGATTTAATTTGCATCAGTTCTGATTTTATTGGAAAGAACTTGCTCTGCAACTTCCTTATCCTCAGTATGTTACTAAATTTTTTTTTACTGCCATTAAACAATTTTTGAGATACAATCACTGATGCTTTTGTTGGGTAAACATGCAGTCAATTTGCTTAAAACAAGCTTCTAGCTTCAGACAACTGTTTTGGCTTGGGAAACTAACTCTAGTCAGAACACTGGTAAAACTTCGTACTGTTTAAATAAAAGGTACGTGCAAAACGGACTAGATTTATGGACCTTAATCCTAGAGTGGGGCATGAACCCACAATTCCTGGCTTGAAGGGTGTAATGTTACTGAGCCAAGTGTTACATCAACTAAAATATTATTGTTAGTTCAGGCAATTCAATTCATTTTTTCCTCCAATAAAGGACAATTTAGTGTGGTCAATCTCACCTACCCTGGAGGAGGAGAAGAGGAGACACTCGCAGTCACGGGGAGAATGCAAACTCCACATGGGCAGTGACCCGAGGCCGAATCTAACCTGAGTCCTCAGCGCCATGAGGCAGCACTGCTAACCACAGTGCCACTGCCCCCATTAACGTCAAATTAGCATTGCTTCCATTAGAGCACTTTAAGCAGCAGCTTTAAGCAGCAAAGTCAGAAGGCCTAGAATTGAGAAACCCGAGAGCGCTCTGGAGACTACAAGTGGAAAAAAAATTCTTAAGGAGTGTGCGGTCTCTGGGTAGAGACATTAAACCGAGGCCTCACCTGTCCACTCAGGTGGGATATTTAAACTTAGAAAATACCACAACACTATTTTGAAGAGAAACATGAAATGAAAATCGCTTATTGTCACAAGTAGGCTTCAAATGAAGTTACTGTGAAAAGCCCCGAGTCGCCACATTCCAGCGCCTGTTCGGGAGGCTGGTACGGGAATTGAACCATGCTGCTGGCCTGCCTTGGTCTGCTTTAAAAGCCAGCTCTTTAGCCCTGTGCTAAACCACAGATGTTATCACAGGCACCCCCGGTCAATGCCTACCCCTCAATCACCAACACCAAAACACCCCACCTCTGGTGGTGATCAATTTTCGGGAGCTTGCTGTGCAGAAATTAGCTGGAGTGTTTCTGACATTCCCACACAGTGACGTTTCACTGGCGTGTTTGCTGGTTGAGAGGGGTGCCAAAGAAATATAATAAGTTCCCCCCCCCCAAGACACAGTTTCCATACATAGAGGTTACTACTCTGGCATTACCTTTTCCCCTCCCCATGCCCAATCACACTCACATTTACAGGAAACACCCAGGGCTTTCAGAGGGGTGAGAGTGTTTACCTGCAATCCCCAGGTACTTTGCAAGAGCCATGCTTAGGGTTGCAACCCTGACGGCAGATCGCTGGAAAGAAAGAGAAGAATATTACAATTTAACAAATATAAAGTCCTCACCAATAAACCAAACAACTAATCACCTGGATATGATTTAACCTCCAGCAGTATTCTATCAACTCAACCCAGCGGGGAGAGAGAACGGGGGAGAGAGAGAGAGAGGAGGAAGAAAGCAAGAGCGAGTCGGGGAGAAAAAGAGGAGTGCGCTGGTTAGGAAAGGAAAAAGACTAACCTTTGTTGCAGTCATGTCCCATCCAGCCTTCCAAACAGGTCTTGTTGCCATTGTGATCGCAGGTATAGTGTCCAAAAAAATCATCCCTCGGCCTGCAAAACTTGTTACATCCAAAGCCGTAGTAGTGCTCGTCACACATCACCCTAATCTGATACTCAAAGTGGGCGACCGCCCCGTTATGTCTCAGGGTTTGCCACTGGTGGCTGGGGTTGATCATCCCAGAGTAGACAGCCTTCTCTATAGTGTCGCCCGGGCCTATATCAAAAACAGAATTAGGCTCAAAAGGTGTATCGATGGGAATGCTTTGAAAATAATCAGCAAACCAAACTCATCCAAAATTAACCAATTCGCAAGGCCACGAGGCTGCCACCCCGTGCTCCTATGCCAGAATCCAGAGCTAGAACAGTTCCTGCTGTATGCATTTCCGTTTCATTTGAACAGGCTGCTGCACAGAATGCTAATGTCTGTATCCTTATATTAGTACTGGCGTGGACAAGGCAGGCTTCCCTCTGCCATAAATTCAAGCGTCTACATTATTTACAGAACATTCACTGCTCCGGTTCCTTGCAGCTGTTAAAAAATGCAACGTCAGCATTCACCCTGTTCTTCCCCCACTGAGAAACCAAACTTCTGCCCATTCAGGGCTGACCAGGTTTTCTCAAATTAACACCAAGTTTAATGTTGGGTGACATATATGCTCTACCTTACAACCGATTGACAGCAATAACACATCTGCAAACATTGGAAATTACACTTCTCCTGCGTGGCAGACTTCTTGTCCTCTTAAGAAAGGCTTTCACATGTTGATCAGAATCTGTGCGGTACATTGCCCCTCAGATGTTATCTATTAATAGCTGTCATTTCTGGCTTCAAAAACAACGCCTCTTAATTATGCCGCCAAAATAATATTTCACATCAAGCTGGCAAATGGAAGAGTTCTGTGGCATTTGACAGTGCCTTTCCAGTCAGACAGCAACCCAACTTAACGCTTCCTTTAAACCTGCTGCTGGCAGCACTTGGCTGGAGAGTGGAGATTTATCATAAAATATCCCGAATACACACTTTCTAAAGGACAGCGTCATTGAACTGTGCTCCCCTAATCCATGTCAATTATGGTAGAAATCAACCCAGCTTCTTGGTGCTGGAGAGGCCACACAGCCAAGTAAACTATTGATCACCCCAGCAGAGTGCATACAAGAGCCAAATTATGAAATAGCAGCTCAGATCTTGCTGGAAAGGGACACATCACCAAAGCTTTTTGAACTACACTCATCAGGGCAAAAATTCCAAATTTCAAACAAGCAAAACAATACACAGGGACCCAATCGCTGCAAAAAGGGAACATGTTCAGGTCTTGCACCTTTTTTTGAATTACCCAGGATCTTGAGGGGCCTATAGTTCCCCATTGGTTGGCAAGTTGGCTGATAGCCGTGGAGAAAACATCACCTCAACCAATCAGCACCCTTTTGCCTCTACCAATTGTTGCGATCATTTGAAATTTGACATTCTTGAATTTATCCAGACGAGTGCAAGATGAAAAGATTCAACATCTCTTTCAGAAAAAATGAAGAAATGTCATTTTAATGTAATTTACTAATGCTATGGGAAATTTTAACCAGAGTCTTAGTAGTGGCTTAAAAGACTTTTGTAAAACAACATATTTCAGTGCAGGAAGTGAAGCAGCTGCGACATTATAGAATTGTATTAGCAAGCACAACAAGACCAGTTATGCAAGGTAAATGGGAGCATCTGCTTTACAAAGTGGGGCTCAGTGCAAAATACTTTGGGCAGTATAACATGTTAAACAACAGCTCATGCATTCGACCCATAAAGTTAGCAGGCCCAGTTCAATTGAAACCCAACAGGATGACTGCGGCAAACCGTTATAAGCCTCACCTTTTTTCACTCAAGAATTTCACTCATTCTCTACCCGAGGCTGCACCAACAAGCAGGCGGCATGGTGGTGCAGTGGTTCGATCCCCACCCCGGGTCACTGTCCATGTGGAGTTTTCACATTCTCCCTGTGCTTGCATGGGTCTCACCCCCACAACCCAAAAGATGTGCAGGGTAGGTGGATTGGCCACACTAAATTGTCCCTTAATTGGAAGAATTGGATAGTCCAAGTCTGTATCGACACTCCAAAAGAACAGCCTACTCACTCCCCCGCCCTAACCCTGTAATCCCACATAACCTGCACATCTTTGGACACCAAGGTATTTGTGCATTAATAACTAGAACGTTGTTTTATTTTATAAATTTAGAGTACCCAGTTATTTTTTTTTCCAATTAAGGGGCAAATTAGCGTGGCCAATCTACCTAACCTGCACACCTTTGGGTTGTGGGGGGGCGAGACCCGTGCAGACATGGGGGAGAATTTGCAAACTCCACACTGACTCGGGGCCGGGATCGAACCTGGGACCTCAAGCACTGTGGGCAGCAATGATAACCCCTGCGCCACCGTGCCGCCTACATCCTCGTTACCTGCCAAAAAGTGGAACTTGTCTATAATACCAAAACAAAAATTTCACCCAACTAATTTCTTCAGGGAATAAGCCACGAATTCCCTTCCTCACAGGTCTGAATGTTGTATGCATGTTATATTGTGCATCTTCATTCAGTTCCCACGACACTTTATTAAAACAATTCCAGATAACTAATCTGCAACGGTCAACCCTCAAAACAATGATAAAGCAGCAGATTAAAAATATACATGATCACCCAGGCCAGGCAAACCACACCAAGGAATGTCATGTCACCCCTTACATGCTCTCTCCACCCCCAAGTGGACTTGAGAAACAAAAAAGGCCATGGATTCATTCCAAATTTGAATAAACAGTTTATTAAAGGATGTGGCAACAAAGTTATTTCCTAATCTCAAGAACAATCGGACATTCCAAAAGATACCCACCTGTGTAAAACGTAATAAGGGACTTTATTTTGCCTACGGTATTGCAAATAATGAAATCATTCAAAAATACAGCTGTTAAATAAACAGGAGGCAGATTTCCTGTGAATTAACTCTGTTCATTTTGTGCAATAAATTGAGAAACCGATAGCTTTGCACTTTTATACCAGAAACCATTAGTTAACTTCAAACAACGAGAAAATAGATGCATTCTAAGAGATAATATGCAGGAATGTGCAGCACCAGCCCATTCTGTGCATTAATGTACACCTTCAACACAAAAAAGCTTTTTAAAGCCCAGGTCCACCATTTAAAAAACTCGATTTGGCACCCAGCAACCAGGTTTATAGGACAGTGACACATCCCACTCTTCACAGCCTCCTGCCAATCAACACTCCCAACTTGTCTGGCATAGCAACATGAACAACACCCCAACCTTCAAGCCGAAGCCGTGGTAACGCTCACTAGCGTTCAATTTAGATGACCCGCAAAGGAATTCATGCAAGAATCTAGACATATTAAACCTCATCTCTAACTTTTAAACTAGCCCTCTTATTGGGCCAACTAGGTTTGTCAGAATTCTACATCGCCAAGCCTGAAATGTGAATTATGCTCATTTTACAGGGAAAAAAAATCATCAACTACAGACCATTACTCCAAGTGCAAAAAATATCAACTCTGGTTTAGCCGGGCAGTACGTGGCACAGTGGTTAGCACTGCAGCCTATGGCACCGCGGACCTGGGTTTGAATCCCGGCCCTGGGTCACTGTCCGTGAGATGTTTGCACATTCTCCCAGTGTCTGCATCCCCACAACCCAAAGATGTGTAGGTTAGGTGGATTGGCCACGCTGAATTGTCCCTCAATTGGAAAAATAATTGGGGACTCTAAAAAAAAATTTTTTTAAACTGTGGTTTACCCAAGTATAGCAGGAATAGATTTGTTGCCTTTCCACCAACCATTTCCCCCTCCCCAACCAGACGACATTTGCTTCACCTCCCCACTCCCACATTTCTTCTTACAACAGGAAAACTACAGTACAAAAATCTTAATTTTCAAGGCCATGAGGACTCTGGTTCGATCCCTGCCCTGGGTCACTGTCCGTGTGGTGCACATTCTCCCCATGTCTGCGAGGGTCTCAACCCCACAACCCAAAAAGACGTGCAGGACTAGGTAAATTGGCTACACTAAATTGCCCTTTAATTGGAAAAGAAAATGGAATACTCTTGAAAATTACTTTTCTTTAAATCTAAGTTTTAATAAAGAATTCATGGCAGATGGAAGTATTATTACATCGCGAGCAAATGGATGATTTGCTCTTGCCCAATCTCAGGATTTATTTGAGGCGGAATAACAAACCTCTGCCTGATATCACCCGTCAAGTCTGGACTTTTAGGTAGATTGGAGAAGCTGGGACAATCTCTTCAAGAGAAAGTTAACTGGAAGAGCAATAGAGGTGTCCCATTTGGCAGAGAAACAAAGGGCACCAATTCAAGGCGATTGGCAAGAGGAGGAAAACATTAAAGCGGCAAGTGCACAGAATCTGGAATGCACTGCCCGAGAGGTTCAAACACAACTTTCATAATTACCTGAAGAGGGAACATTTGCAGGGCGAAGAAGAAAAGTGTGGGGTTGTGGGGCTAGCTAAGTTGCTCTTGCAGAGAACCAGCATGGATATGATGGGCCAAACAGCCTCCTACTATGCTGTAACCATTCTATGATTCATTAGCACCCCATAGTGTTGAGCTGTCTTTCCAAGACACATTTAACACGGGGCTGGAGAAACAGAGGACAGTTCAACAAACTGCAATTTAATATATTAATGTTAATTTAGTTTCTCTGCATCAGGCACATTTATTTAAATTTTCACGTACTTAAAAAATATATACACTTCAGAGAATCCAGAAGTAAACTAGGTAAAGACTTGCTATGGACAGTTGAGAATTTTGCCATTGCTGGAGGGAATGCACGCCTCACATACATTACAGGTTTATGATATACAGTTGTGCATATTCCTGCTGCTCAATGCCACTTGGGTCTCTGCATGACCCAAACACCTGCCATCACCCATCAGCGGTACAAAACCATTCTCATAGCCAAGTAAGGCATGTTTCTCCCTGCTTACTACCCCCTCCCCCACAGCCCACCTGTCAGTGCACAAACCAACAGTGGGAATGGGAGAGAAAATATGCCCACAGGCAAGACTGCACCATTGCTTTTAGGTTAATACCGTGGGGATAAAACGCCAGAGCAAGGCCAGGAGGGGCAAACTAAGATTTTACTGGGGTGATGGGAGTGGGAGAAAAATCTAAACTGTGCAATAACAATTGGGTAACAAACTGTTGCACAAAATCTCACCTCCAAACCTGTACAAGAATTGTGAAATTGCCTCATCCATACAGCCTCTTCCACTTCCAAACTGAGCCCTCCCTGGTTTAATTTAAAACAACATGATGCAACACTGTCTTTACTAAGCAGTGCACTGCTATTTATACTGCACACAAATCTGTAACCTAAGTTGACTCGAACACTTACTGGTGTCATTATTGTAGTCGCAGGCTTCCACAATCAAAGTGTAGGACCTCTGCAAGACAAAAGGAAAGTGCCAGACATTACAATCAAAAAGCATGAAAGCAACATTCTTTCAAAAGACACCCATTCAAAAAAATAATACCTGCACTATCCTGACATTTATCTACTTGCTGAGCCAAGCAAATAGCGATTAAAAATCTAGCACAATGTTTTTCTGAGGTAGCAATTTTTTTATTTTTGTTTTAAATGTATTGGCTTTTAAATGGATAGGTTCTCATCATCCTGTATTACCCCCCACCAGCTAAAAAGTTAACTTGATCTTGCAGTTCCACTCGTCTTCCTTCCCACCCCCCTCAAATATTTTACATTTAGCAAGATTTAAACATAAGTTGTCAATTTCCCTAGCACAATAGATGTCGAGCGTGCCCTTTTCCCCCCTGCCCTTGCTGCTGTTGTAAGTGAAGAACATTGAGGTGGAAGAGTTAAACCCAGCAACACAATCCCAGGGGTTTACTTTATTTCAGCACCCCTTTCAAAACGCTTTGTCTGTCTTAGGCCATCACTGCTCCCACAAGTATCAAGTGACAGAGGGCAGATCCTATGAATCTCAGCAGAAGAAAAGGAACATTTTCCTGTCTGCACAACAAAAGCTGGTGCGAAAAACCATCCGGGAACTAAACGCACCTACTCACCACTTCTACAGGCAGCATTGCTGGAACTCTTACAACACTATCAGCATTGAAGAATCATATTAGATAATACAGTCTTGCCAGATTACTAAATCACTCCTTCAAATTTTATTAAAAGCAAACACATTTGATAATGGTAACCAAATGCAGCAACCTTAATTCTGTACTAGGTTTTATATAAAAGAAACCGAGTCAGGGTATTTCATACAGTTTTGCAAGGGTCAGCAGACTTTTTTTTAAAAAGAGCTTTATTCCTCCCCCCCCCCCCCCCCCCCCCCAAGGTTTAGAAAACTGCTTTAACTTCCTAACTAGGATCAAAGTAACTACACAAAGTTCAAAATGCTGACACTAGTTCAAAACAACACACAACAGCGAATGGAATATCCAAATTTTACATTTTAAAAAAAACAAGGCGTGATAGACAATATTTTTGGACGGAGGCTTAATTACATGCCATACTCAAAGCCAAGTGAAACTGAAGTTTCGTTCACTGATAACTGTGGGAAAAGCCTTAAACATGACCAAAAGCAGGCAAGTCCAGACAAGTACCTCACGCCTCAATTTAAAGACACACAACCTGTAACTTCTGACGATAGGATTGCCTAATTGCAACTAAAAAACCTGAGTAAGCATGGGAAGCAATTTGAAATTGGAGGCTGCTTTGAGAGCATGGTAACAAAGTTTGCACCAATTAAACCCCACGATACACAACTAAGTCAACGCATGCTCAGCTTGGCATCCAGGTTGAGTATTGTGATTATGGCGATGGGCAAAGATCATGAAGTTAGGCACCACAGAGTGGGCAAATGTTTCATCTGAAATCACAGAATTCAACACTACAGATAACTTGTATTGATAGTGCCTTTAAACATAGCAAAATCCTAAATGTTTCACAGGAACACAATCAAACAAAAAAAAGACACTGAGCCACAGAAAGAAATATTCGGGCAATGACCAAATGCTTGATCAAAGACCTTGGTTTAAAAGCAACCTGGAGGGGGTACATGGGACATACAAGAAGTCAGAATTGGAAGATTTGAAGAGTACAAAGTTCTTGAGGGTTGTAGGGCTGGAGGCGAGAGATGGTGAGGGGGTGGGGGAAGAAATGGGAATTTTAAGATTGAGCCACAGTAGAGGTGCGAGGGATGAAAAGGACTTGGTGCGAATTGGATGTGCTCAGATTAACAAAGTGGAAGATGGGAGGCTAAATGAAAATCGCTTATTGTCACAGGTAGGCGTCAAATGAAGTTACTGTGAAAAGCCCCTAGTCGCCACATTCCGGCACCTGTACGGCGGAATAGTCATGTCTCGAGATGGCAAACATGGTGAAGGGTTTCAGCAGAGCTGAAGGTCCATCAAGTTGCTCAAAACATTACAGAAATAGAAATAGGCGGGCTTGATGAATGCTCAGAGGTTACATGCAGCACCAAGTCTGTGAACCAGGAGAGGGATGGACTCTGATTAGGGCCAAGACGAACAAATCGATTAAAATTGGACATGGCAGAATTCAGAAGTGGAGCCAGTAACGTGGACCATTGACACGGAGAATAAGGTGGTACCAAGCTTGCTCCACAGTCTGGAGGGAGTTCATGCATCTGGAACCAAAAGGCAAGGCAATTAAGTCACAATGTTTCTGGACTCAAATCTTAAGCCATGCTGCAAAGTGTGCAGGCATCAGTTAAAACCCTGAGCAGGCTCAACTGCAAAATACCCACTGCTGCCGTCAACCTGACACAGCCAACACTCAACCGTCTTTGCCTTGGGACTGAAGAATAAGTCGCCAACTAACCAGAGTCACTAATTGAAGACAGACAGAGAATTTCTATATAAATTAATTAGTCACCATTCCACTCAAATGACAGAATAGCTCCACATTCTACTTCAAAATTACAATCCAGGAGTAACCAGACCAAGCTAAAAAAAAAGTTCCAAATGCAGTTAAAGTGAACCTTCCAAGTTGCATTACTAGGTGTAAGAATACGAGTTCCTAGCCAAGCCCACACAAATGGCTCACTGTGGACAGACTAACTTGGTCACACTTTAATAGTCAATATTAAAACACACAAAAGTAGGCTTTTCCCATTAAAATTTTCCCCAGATGATTCACGATCAGGTTATCACTACTGGATAGATATCAGTATGCCGTTTATTTTTCCCATGCTCAGTCTTGACCTACGCTCATCACTGAATTAATGGACAGCTCAAGAAACAGTGCAGTTATTCAAACCAATATATCCCACACAAAGAAACTATTCTGTCCATCATTATAATTGCTCAGTGCGCAGGAACCACTAACCCCCCCCACCACCACCACCATTAACCAATAAAAATGTTAACTCCTGGGGTGTGGGTGGGGGCAGGGGAAGTGGAAAATTGTGACACCAGCTACCTTTGCTCAAAATTAGAGACGGTCTCCATAAAAGATATGTTCAAGTCATTACCATAAATTCAGCCCTTTAGAGGCAATAAGGTGTTTCCGGTCCCTTTGGAAAACGAAAGATGTAACATTCAGTATTTAGAATATTTTCAAAGAATCTATTTGTGGCTTTGCTGGAAGCTGGTGCCTCATCTCTCTCCCGAGAAAACAGTTTCACAAGCCTATTGCAAATGTGCCTCGAACCCCCAAGATTGAAACATCATTGCGCATTTCAAATTTGAACACGGTTACTAAAGCTCACCGAGATTGGGAGGAAATACATTTTCAATAGATTCCCAGCACATAACGGTGACATTCCTAGTATTGGCTCTTTGTCAGCAAGCTACTTAAAAGGATAGGGTCTGCATTATCATTGTTAAAACCAAGGATGATCACTTCAACTTTTCTATCACTGGCCCAATAAGATGTTCTATTTGCAGGCTGCTAGGGGAGAGGGAGCGAGGGGCGTTGGGGGGAGGGAGGGAGCGAGAGGCGTTGGGAAGGGAGGGAGCGAGCGAGGGGCGTTGGACGGGGAGGGAGGGAGCGAGCGAGGGGCGTTGGGGGGGGGGGAGGGAGGGAGGGAGCGAGCGAGGGGCGTTGGGGGGGGGGAGCGAGCGAGGGGCGTTGGGGGGGGGGGAGCGAGCGAGGGGCGTTGGGGGGGGAGAGGGAGGGAGCGAGCGAGGGGCGTTGGGGGGGGAGAGGGAGGGAGCGAGCGAGGGGCGTTGGGGGGGGAGAGGGAGGGAGCGAGCGAGGGGCGTTGGGGGGGAGGGAGGGAGCGAGCGAGGGGCGTTGGGGGGGAGGGAGGGAGCGAGCGAGGGGCGTGTGGGGGGAGGGAGGGAGCGAGCGAGGGGCGTGGGGGGGAGGGAGGGAGCGAGCGAGGGGCGTGGGGGGGGGGAGGGAGCGAGCGAGGGGCGTGGGGGGAGGGAGGCGAGCGAGGGGCGTGGGGGAGAGGGAGGGAGCGAGCGGGGCGTGGGGGGGAGGGAGGGAGCGAGGGGCGTGGGGGGGAGGGAGGGAGCGAGGGGCGTGGGGGGGAGGGAGGGAGCGAGGGGCGTGGGGGGGGGGGAGGGAGGGAGCG
This sequence comes from Scyliorhinus canicula, assembly GCF_902713615.1. NCBI lineage: Eukaryota > Metazoa > Chordata > Chondrichthyes > Carcharhiniformes > Scyliorhinidae > Scyliorhinus > Scyliorhinus canicula. The sequence goes on from NC_052146.1 coordinate 207,755,862, forward strand.
AGGGGCGTGGGGGGGAGGGAGGGAGCGAGCGAGGGGCGTGGGGGGGAGGGAGGGAGCGAGCGAGGGGCGTGGGGGAGGGAGGGAGCGAGCGAGGGGCGTGGGGGAGGGAGGGAGCGAGCTAGGGGCGTGGGGGAGGGAGGGAGCGAGCGAGGGGCGTGGGGGAGGGAGGGAGCGAGGGGCGTTGGGGGGAGGGAGGGAGCGAGCGAGGGGCGTTGGGGGGAGGGAAGGAGCGAGCGAGGGGCGTTGGGGGGAGGGAGGGAGCGAGCGAGGGGCGTTGGGGGAGGGAGGGAGCGAGCGGCGGGCGTTGGGGGAGGGAGGGAGCGAGCGAGGGGCGTTGGGGGGAGGGAGGGAGCGAGCGAGGGGCGTTGGGGGGAGGGAGCGAGCGAGGGGCGTTGGGGGGGAGGGAGGGAGCGAGGGGCGTTGGGGGGGAGGGAGGGAGCGAGCGGCGTTGGGGGGGAGGGAGGGAGCGAGCGAGGGGGGTTGGGGGGAGGGAGGGAACGAGCGAGGGGCGTTGGGGGGAGGGAGGGAACGAGCGAGGGGTGTTGGGGGGGAGGGAGGGAACGAGGGTGTTGGGAGGGAGAGAACAAGCAAGGTGAGGGGAGGGAGAGAACAAGCAAGGTGAGGGGAGGGAGGGAACAAGCAAGGTGAGGGGAGGGAGGGAACAAGCAAGGTGAGGGGAGGGAGGGAACAAGCAAGGTGAGGGGAGGGAGGGAACAAGCAAGGTGAGGGGAGGGAGTGTGGTGGAGGGGGGAGGGAGCAAGTGAGGGTGTTGGGGGAGGGAGCTAGCAAGAGTGTTGGCGGTGTGAGCAAGGGTGTAGGTAGGGAGGGAACAAGTGAGGTGGGGGAGGGAGTGTGGTGGAGGGAGTGAGCAAGTGACAGTGGTGGGGGAGGTAAGGGAGGGAGCGAGAGACAGTGTTGGAGGAGGGATGAGAGTTAGGGGGCAGTGGGTAGAAGGGAGAAAGATTAAGGCTGGGTCAAGGCAGGAGAGGCACAGTTGGGGTGGGGGGGAAAGAGAAGAAATAAGAGAGGATTGGGATGGAAAGCCAGAGAGGGACGTGGTGAAATTGGTTAAGAGAAAACGAACACCTTCAAAAAGACTGGAGGGAAAACAATCTGTGGTTAAAACATTAAACTCTCTTTTTTAATCTCTTGCTAATCTCTTGTTAATTTCCATCCCTTGTAGGTCATTTACTTTCCCCTCCTGGTGGCACCTCCCTGCATCCATCTATTTCAAATATTTGTCTCCTTAAAAAGAACAATCCTAGCTTTAACCTGGTACAAAGCTAAAAACGCCAGAACTCCCACACATCAGAACAGCTGAATTTTGGAGAATTGACATATACAATAAATTTAGGTTCCCAACATTGTGATATCCAAATCAATTATAACTATTTCAAAGTGCTAAAAGGAATATCTAGTAGAGATAGCAGGTAGAAAATCAGTAAGAATTGTTCCACATCATTGACTAGATATGCCAATGGAAGCAGATACCACGTGTAAATATCTATTGAGATTTACCCACGTGTCAAAGGTCAGAATCTTGGTCTTTGTCAAACTGGGATGGCATGGTAGACCATTCAGCCCATCATGTCTGGACTGGCACTTTTGAAGAGCAACCCAATTTGCCCTCACCCCTACTCTTTTTCCCATTGCCCTCTGGTTATTGTTCCTTCCGACATTGGAAACAGTTTTGCTGTGCTTTATCTAAACCTTTCATGATTTTAAACATCTATCAATTGGATACAAAACTAATGGATGTAAAATTTAGCATTCACATTTAGCAGACTGGAGTGTATGTGCCAATCCCTTCATTATATCCCAATACACCCACAAAATAACAGGCATTCATGGACCAGAAGTTAGGTGAACCAAAAAGGCTAGTTAACAAAATTCTCATCTGATGTCCCACCTCCTTGTGTGCCAACCATGGCTCCAGTTGGCAATGCTTTCGAAGGTTGTAGGCTCCAGTCCCACTTCAGGACAGCAATCAAGGTTGACAGAGCAGCTGTGTCAGGAGGTGCCAACTTTCAGAGATGTTAAACGGAAGCCTCTCAGGTGGATATAAAAGATTCCGTGGCACTATTTCCAAGAGTAAGGGAGCGTCCAGTGTCCTGGCTAATATTTATCTCTTAATCAACATCACAAAGAGAGATCATATTGCTGTTTGTAGAAGCTTGTTGCCCATAGATTAATTGCTGCATCTTCTAGATTTAGAACTGTGAGCACACTTCAAAAGTGTACTTGAATGTTGTAAACTTGCATTTCCTTTCCAAAAATGAGCCTGCCTATTGCCCAGTTAGTTCCAGTAATTATTAGTCCTTTCAGTACAGCACCATAAAACTCGGAGTAGCTTTGTTGAGCAGAGTCAAACGTGAAGAAGTTTCATTTATGCAGTGAGATCCTTTTATTTCACCTTAAAAAAACAAATTTTCACCTCGTGTGCGGGCAAGCTTATCCAATGGCTGATACAGTGAAACTGATCCAATATGTCCTTCAGTATTCCAATACACCCAAGGCAGGTGGGTAAGCAAGGAAACATCCAGATACAAAACGGAACATTGCTCTCATTTCACTAACATAAATTAAATAACCTCCGACTCCAGAACAGAGGGGAAAAATATTTCCACTCTAAATGTGGCAATGGAGTGAAAGCAGACTAATGATATTAGCAGCTGTGGGCCTCTTTTCTTTCAAGAATCAGTGGCCAAACTCCCAGCTGAAGGCCAGCACACCTCTCCTCTGCAGTTCTTTTGTTTGCCAAATGATAGACGACAAATGATAGAAGACAAAGTACCGCCGTCCAAATGGAGCGTGCAACATGCTATAAACTAGGCTGATGTCTGATCTGGCCAAGTCTTTTGGGATAATTAGTACTCTGTGAATATGTAATGTGCTGAAGTTGCCATTATGTGAAGTTCTGGTGCGTCTGGGGGCCCAGCAATGCTGAGTCTACTGGTGCTTCCTGTTGCTTGTCCTGTATTGGCATTATTTCTGGATGGTTCCATTATATTCTGTAATCCTCATTGCAGTCAGTTTGTTTTGCTATTGTTCTTAGTTAATATTAGCAATCCCCGCCTCTGTCTGGGTGGCCAGTACACCACTTCCTAGACTCAGAATACCGATAAGCCAAACAGTTCTGCTTTTTTTTTGTAAAATGCGGGGAGGGGGGGGTGGGGAACACAATTGCAATGCCTCGCACAAGTTATGCCGCCAACATTATCGCTGGAAAATGCAAAGTTTTACAAGTTTGAGGAGGATAATTCCACCTCGCCGTCAGTCAGGATGGGAGTTGCTTTTTGAGTAAAGCATCCCATTGATGCATCTATTAAATGCACCAGCCATTATTAAGGGTGTAAGGTTAATAGAAGCAATACCTCACAGTCAGCCAGGCGCAACATTCAGGTTCACAAGCAGCAAGTCTGGACAAGAGGTCTAGTTACTTAGGGTAAAATTAAATAAATGACGCCTGTGCTGTTTAAAGAAAACTTTAGCCATTTCTATCCATCACCCTAACGAACACATCCCATGTCAGCCTTTTTAAATACACTCGAAATTCAATGCCCTGGAGCCAAGGGCCAATTTTATCCGCTAACTAAACTCTACACAAAATGGCTTCCCAAATTAATTGGCCATTTCATTGGCATGCTGTTCTCTGATGAGTTATCCTGTCCAGTGCACAGTTTAGCATCACTGTTCATGAGCAAACATTGAAAAGAAGCCCAATTCTTTCTAGGTGCCTTGCATGTGTGTTAATAATGCCAAGTAGGGTACATTTCATCTACTCTGGAACTTCACTCTAAAACGGCACACATTTAGCATTGTCCAGCTCCATGGCTCTGAGATTAGATTCAGTATTCAGAAGTAGTCGCTCACTGTACCTGAAGCGATTGTATTAAAATTGAAATTTGATCCCAACTGCAGGGGCGTGTGATCAAAAGTTGAGAAGCAAGGTTTCCCCTCTATATTCTGTTTGACAAGAAAATTTCTGTTCAATTAGGCCTTAAGGCAATGTGCCACAGGCACAAGAAATGGATAATTTAAATAAACTTCATCTACCTCAAAAGAGTTTCTTCCCACCCACCCCCACCTTTTTTAAAAAATAAATAAAACATCCAGCATCTGAAGCTGATTAACACTCTGATTCAGCCCAAAGGCAGATTCAGTGCACTGACTGACGAGCCAGAGGTTTCCCACACACTTTTCACACAAATTACCAGGTGCAGCCTCACTTATGCTGCCCGGAGACCAGAACTGCATATCAAATCCACAGGGGGCAGAAGGTTTTTGCAATGCTGCAAACATTACAGCCCTGTTTAGTACTGCTACTGCCTGCTGTCCCAATATCGCCACAGCGCTGTTTAATAGCACCTGTACCTGCTGCCCCAATATCGCCTCCAAGTCCTTTCCTTGGCAAATTATAATTTTGCTGAAAAAGCTCAGCAGATCTGGCAGCATCTGTGGCGGGAGGAAAATAGTTTTGAAGAAACCGTGAGTCTCTTCTTCAGAGCTTCAAACTTTAGTCTGTGGCAGGAGGTTGAGGGGATGCAAGGAAAAATCTTTTTATCCCACCCAGAGGGTGATGGGAGTCTGGAACTCGCTGCCTGAAAGGGTGGAAGAAAGATGCAATGGGCCGAAGGGCCTTTCAAGTGCTGTTGGCCTCTAGGAGTTGGGACTCAATGTTAACTCTTATTTCCTCACCACAGATGCTGCCAGACCAGAGTTTTTCCAGTATTTTTGTTTTTATTTCAGCTTTCCAGTATCTGCTGTACTTTGATTCCATCATTTTCTGAATATGGTCTCTGCAAAGCGAATGTTTTTTAAAACGGAGCTTAGGAAATGAGTTTTGGGGTGAAAAAATGTGCAGTGGTTAGCACTGGGACTGGAGCGCTGAGGACCCAGGTTCGAATCCCGGCCCTGGGTCACTGCCAGTGTGGAGTTTGCACATTCTCCCCATGTCTGCATGGGTTTCACTCCCACAACACAAAGATGTGCTGGTTAGGTGGATTGGCCACGCTAAATTGCCCCTTAATTGGAAAAGAAAAATAATTGGCTACTCTAAATTTAAGAAAATCCGGTTTGCATTTAGAAAAGTTGAAATATCGGACCATGGCATCTCAAAAAAACAGAACCGGCTTTTAGATCAGCACTTTAGCCCCACAGAAATTCTCAGTTTCTCGCAGATAATTCAAAGATTTAAAGCGATTGGTAAAGTCGCCAGTCCCAGATGACCAAAGGCTGTTTTAGCCTTTCATAGAATCCCTACAGTGGAGGAGGGCATTCAGCCCATCGAGTCTGCACCGACCCTTCAAATGAGCACTCTACCCATACCCACTCCTCCCCCCACCCCAGTAACCTCAACCTAACCTGCATATCCCTGGACATAAAGGGGCAATTTACCATGGCCAATACACCTAACCGGCACATCTTTGGACTGCCGGGGGGAGGGGGGACCCACACAGACACTGCGAGAACATACAAACTCCACACAGATGGCAAACCAAGGCCGGAATTGAACCCGGGTCCCTGGCGCTGTGAGGCAGCAATGCTTCCGTGTCACCCCTTTTGGAGGGGGGAGAGCTGACTGGTGGTGGTTTAACCCGAGGATCACCACACCTCAGGCGAGGGGCAAAGTTGAAAAGGTGGGGCCTTCATGAATAGCCTAGCCAGTACATTCTTGTTGGCGTCATTGCATCACAGACCAGCTGTCTAGTCAGAGTTAAACCAGCCCAAGCTCGGAGCCCAATGTGACTGGTAGAAGGATCAGAGGGGACATGTGGAAAATCCTTTGCACCCAGAGGGTGGTGGACATCTGGAATTAAGTTTGTGGTTGAGGATTGAACACCCGGGTCATTTGAAAGGTACCCTGGATCTGCACCTGCAAGGCTACAGATCAGGAGCTGGAAGATGGCATTAAAATGAGCGGCTGGTTTCTTTTTTCCCTTTTTAGCCGCTACGATGATACGATGGGGAGTAGTCCCTGTGCCGTAACTTTGCTGTGGTTCTAATCATAAATTGGCTAACCGACCAGGACCATGCTTTCCTTTCCTAAACAAACTTGATTCAGACACGCTACAAGGGGAAGAACCAACACCAATTAGTCCCCAAAAAAAAACTCAGCAGAAAAGAATCCAAGACTTGCGCGATGCATTAACCCAAATTTCTGGAAGATACACATGGGAAGGACCACAACTAAAATTTTGCTTGTGCTTACTCACCAAACTGATTGAGGCCCAACTAAAATACATCAAATTGATTTCTGCTCCATAAATACTGCACTGCATCCTCCCGCAACATTAAAGTCACTACAGGTTTGCGGAGGGGTCTGAACTGAAAAGCAGGGAGTGATAGCAAAGATAACATTTTAAGTAGCATACAGCAACATTATTTTTATGGGGTTTTAAATGAATTCCAAGGCAACAAAGCCTTTTGTCAAACAATAAGCTATAGAAGTAGTTTACACTGTACTATCAATAAGATCCAGGTATTTGAATCAGCAGCCAAGATATAGTACACATCCTACTATTGTATTGTTTAGATTTCCTATTTCACTTATCACCACGACCATAACATGCATCAACAGATGTGGTTTTCCCTCCAATATGCAAGAGGGTTACATTTACCAAAAATATAGCCCAGCAAATAATGCTAACATTTGGTTGCATCACTCCAAGCGTGGCAGTGTTTTAAACTCAGGTTTGACTTTTTTTTTAATATAGTCAGTTGCGCCAACTCCTTCCAATGCAGGTGCAGCTCGAGTGCACTCTAGCTATTCCTCAGCGCTAGGCTGTTTCTACGTTTCCTAGCAACCCATTCAACCTTCCAATCATCTAAATGAATTTACAGCCCACCATCTCCACACTCATTACTCGCATTATTCTGTCAAACCCAACACAGAGCCGAGCTGCAAACTATTTGTGGAGGGGGAAAAAAAAAAATCACCCTCACATTTACTATTACATACAACAGGCTCCCTCCTGGCATTCTTGACTTCTTGCTCACCTACTGTGGTACAATTTACATTTGCTGATTTGCCATAATGGCTGGAATTGCCAAGTGCGCGCTCTCTGAATAAGCAAGCATGTGCAAGATGACAATGTCCAATTAGAGCTCACCTTTCAACACAAAGGGGGGGAAGAAAGGGAAGTGTCAATAGTTGTAGCCAAGGCAACGCAGCTTTTTCAACCAAATGCCCCCAATTACAAGGAATGTGCTCCTTTGTATCAGGTCATCTACGATACTAAACCCATAACAAGGAACTAAAATCCCCAATAGTGACAGAATGAAAGAACCAGTGCTCAGATCACTAGAGGTCCAAGTGCAGAGGATGCTGTTAAACACGACATTTGGACCGGGATGTATCCCTCATGCTTCTCCACACTGCAGTCACATAAAAGCCATTCACAAATACTTCAATGAGTGCTTACTTGGCTGTTACAGTACAGTACTAATAAAGCCTACTGGGTATTCACAAAGCCAACAAGTCAATGCATATCTCTTGTGCACACCTCTTTCAGCTCACCCATCAGTAGCAAATATTTCATTCACCTTACATGGGGGGGGGGGGACATAATACAATTATCCTCTCCTTTTACAAGCTGTAGTGTAACTGTCAGTCACAGTAACAGACCTACTCAATGAAACTTTATGGAACTCCAACACTTACTCTATGGAACTCTGGGGGTCTAGCACAGTTAAAATTTGGAGCATTCAAAACAGAAAAAAAAAGATCTGCACATTTTAAATGTTCCAACACTCAATTCTGTACTATGCATCAATTCTGTGATTGTTTAAAACCTTTGCAAAAAAGAACTTTTGATTGCACAAAAAAGGTCTCACCTGTTTTACAAAACAAAGCATGGAAAATGTAAACAGTCCCTCTGAATTAAAATAATTTCTGCTTTGCAATCGATGAGCCCCACAGGTCCTGACCAATAAACGTCGCCAACAGAACACACACACACACACACACAGCTGCTCATACTTTAGAAGGTGCTTTAAAAAAAACTGCTCCAAAACAAGTGCAGAAACTGGACAAATAAGAGCACTGGAAAACTGTTAGAAAAAAAAGTGTATAAACAAACCTCAAATAGTGTTCGAGAGTTATTAGGAAGTGTATAAACAAGTTTTTGAAGTGTTGAAAAACTATTAGAAAGTGTACAAACAAGTCTGGAAAATTATCAGACAGGGTTTGAGGTGTTGAAAGTGTAAAAACGCAAGTATTTGGTTAATAGGTTGCCTTAGAAAGGGAGGTAGTTAACAACTGGAGCAGACACACACACACACAGGCAGATCTGAGAGGGCTCCCAGCGCCTGCAGAAAGTTCTCTCCCTGGTTGTACAGGCTCCCCATGTCCCTCGGAAACTCACCGGCCAGGCGAAGCTGAAGGGCAGGACGATCCTGCGCTCGCTGTTGCCCGCTCTCAAGTTAAAGGTATTCCCCCCGATGACTGGGGTGGAGGACGATCCGAAACTGCACGGTCCACCGGGGGAGACGCGGGACTGATACTCCTTCAGGCAGACTTTGAAGAAAGTGTCGCACTGAGCTCGCACGCACTTGCGGTCTTGAGGGTTCCTGCTGCTGCCTTCACAACAGTTCCCATTCTGCAACTCGCCGTTAACATTCTGCATAAAGTTTATCTGCAGTTCGAACTGCCCCGACGCCTGGGAAAGCTGGTGAAGGATTAAAAAAAAAGAAATACAGGGTTAAATGTTTCACTGCAACAAAAAATGCAGAAAGCAAAAAAAAACACCACAAACTAAACAAATACACAAACTAAGAAAAAAAGTATTTTTTAAAGCTCAATAGGGTGAAAATACAAAACCCAGGAAGGGGGAGAAACACAAATAAATCTTCAGTCTAACGGAGTGGAGACAAAAATCAGGGAGATCTAAAACACGCATTGTTGCAAGTGTGCATTTTGCAACATTTTTTTTTAAAGTATTATTTTTGGGTAAAGGCTGCTGTGATTTCTCCCACCCCTCCCTCCCTTCTCTTCACCCCAGTCCCCTGAAGAAAAAAAAATCACTGCCGCTAAATGAATGATCCGCATAAAACCTACCTGGGTCCGTAAGAGGAGTAAGCAGAAAGCAGCAGCGAGTGAGATCTTACTGCAGACCATCGCTTCGCCTGCACTTGAGTGAACTGAGGGTGGAGCAGACCTCGGCACAGCAATATAGTCCACCGATTCTCGCATGCACAACTGGAGAACACACACTTGCTAGGAGGGGAGGGGAGGGGGATTTGTTTGAAAAGAAAAGCGAATCGTCAATGCAAAAACAACAAAAAAAAGCCTCCCCTCTCTCTCTTTTTAAAAAAAATTATTCTCCTTTTATTTTCCCCAACAGCGACTCTCCTCCCCCTCCAAAAATAAACTCCTCCTCGGTCACACACACACAACCCCGCACACCCACCCCTCCTCTTTTTACATACACACAAAAAAAAACCCACCCGTCCCAGTTGATAGTGATAGTGACTGCTTCATCTATACAGGGGAGGGGGGACGGGACGATAGACGTATGCGTCTATTAATATGCATTAGTAGGGTTGGACAAGGGCACATTAAACGCCCACTATTTTTTTTCTCCCCAGACCAGCCTTTTTTTGTAAGGGAGGGAAGCAGGCAAAACTTGGTTTGTCGGAATGATAAAATTGTATCGCAGATGGAGAATTAAAGCGTGAACGCGCTTAACAAAAAAAAAAGTGGAGGGCAAAAGTTTCCTTTTTCGTTAAAACAAAAGAAAAAGCACACAGCTTGTACAGATACTCTTGGGAAATGCACATTATAGATGACCGCTCCATTGTTGCTGAAGGAACTTCTGTTTTGTTTTCCGGGGGCGGGGGGGGGGGCATGTGAAAAACTGTGGCATGAAAGTGACTTGCTCTAATGTTTTGCAAGGATTTCCACACATACTGACTGACAGAGAATGTAGCTTGTTGCTTCCCTCCTGTTACACCTGTAGGCGTCTCCTCTCACCCATGTGGCTGCTATTAGTCCTGCTGTGGACGAAAGCAATTACAGTTGCTATTGACTTATATCACCTCATGCACAACCTTCCATGATGAAATGAAGTCAAATTTTTTTTTTTGCAAGGCTGGGGGGTGGGAAGAGAAAAGTTGTTGGAGGCGCTTTTAGGACTGACAATCTTGCAATTAACCCGGCATAATCTGCTCAGGATGAACACGATCAAAATGCTGAGGTATGCATGTGAAAATATGTGCACCGGTTTAAAAATCCTACTTGGTCCCAATCAACATTGAAGCACGTGGCTGCTTCCCTTTTCGCTTCTTAGTGGATGTGTCTTTTTTGAGACAAATTGGGTTTGCTGGACTGAGGCATCGTAGCCAGCAAATTGCATTGTAATCGCCAATTACTGCACCCAGTTGAATTTTTTTAAGCCTCCGGTTTCTGCACGTTTTCACCGGATTTGGACAGTCCCATCGTTTGCAAATGAGCTACCAATTCAAAACTCCATCAGCTGGGCTTATCTGCATATCTGAAATGTTGAAGCGAAATTGTTGATTTCTGATACATTACATCAAATATTTTATTAAAAATACAAATGTTTTCAGATTACATACTGTAACGCTGCAAATCAACCACAATCAGATGCTCAAGTTCCTTATGAACATAAGTAGACCCCCTGGTTATATGCAGTTTGAATTGAAGTTTTATTTACTATTACACTGCAAATGCAAATTTTCTTTATGGAATGTGGGCATTGTTGGCAATGGCTGGCATTTATTACTCATCCTGAACTGCCTTTGAGAAGGTGGTGGTGAGCCGCCTTCTTAAACCACTGCAGTCCATCTGTTGGGGAGGGAGTTGCAGGAATTTGACCCAGCTACAGTGAAAGAACAGCAATGTATTTCTAAAATCAGGGTGGTGAGTGGCTTGGAGGACAACTTGCAGGTGATGGTGTTCCCATGCCTCTGCTGTCCTTGCCCCTCTCAGGGGTAGCAAGACTTTTCATTTCACAATCTTTCTGGGAAGTCTATTTATTTCTTGATGATAAGACAATAACACATGGGAGCAGAAGTAGGCCATTCAGCCCTTCAATGTGGTCATGACTGATCTGATATGCTAATCCTCAACTTCTTCCCCGCTATTATTAAACAACCCTCTTATGGTCTGACCTCATTAACACTACACCTCTGTATGCTTCACCCGATGCCGGTGTTTATTTAGTTATATTGTGTACCTTGTGTTGCCCTATTATGTATTTTATTTTATTTTCATCGTACTTAATGATCTGTTGAGCTGTTAGCAGAAAAATACTTTTCACTGTACCTCGGTAAACGTGGCAATAAACAAATCCAACTCCACTTTCCTGTCTTATCCTTAATTCCCTTACTGATTACAAATCTGTCTATCCCAGCTTCTACAGCTCTCTTCAGTAAAGAATTACACAGATTTAACTATCCTCCAAGAGGAAAAATTCCTCCTCATCTCTGTTGTAAATGGACAACCCCTTACTCTGAGATTTATACCCTCTGGTCCTTGACTCTTCCACAAAGGGAAACAACCTCTCAGCATCTACCCTGTCAAGCCCCCGAGAATCCTATATATCTCGCTAGGGTCATCTCTCATTCTTCTAAACTCCAATGAGTACAGGCCCAATCTACTTAACCTCTCCTCATAAGAAAATCCCTCCACACCCAGGATAGCCCTGGTGAACCTTCATGCTTTCGCTCGCTGCTCAGTGGCTACAGGTACCCCTTCGAAAGTGCTCTGGGTTGTCTTATCCTAGAGGACAGCCATGGGCCATCACAGCGGCACAGCGGTTAGCACTTACATCTGACAGGGCCTGGGACCCAGGTTTGATTCCGACCTTGGGTGACTGTCTGAGTGGGGTTTGCATGTTCTCCCCGTGTCTGCGTGGGTTTCCTCCGGGTGCTCCGGTTTCCTCCCACAGTCCAAAGATGTGCAGGTTAGGCGGATTGGCAATGCTGAATTGCCTCTTACTGTCCAAAGATGTATATAGTAGGTTCCAAGGTTACGGGGATAGGGCGGGGGAGTGGGCCTGGGTATGGTGTTCTTTTGGAGGATCGGTACAGACTAGATGGGCCAAATGGCCCCCTTTTGCAGGGATTCTATAAAAAGTAATTATATAATCGTGAAACTCGAACATTCACCTGCTGACTGTTTTGGCTCAGGATTCCATTAGTACACTGTGAAAAACAGTGGTGAAAAACAGCAGCCTCATTTCATAACTAGAGGCGTTGAGTTCGAAAGCGAGGAAGTTATGGTAAAACATTTATAAATCACTGGTTCGACCACAACTGGACTATTGTGCCCCATTCTGGGTACTGCATTTTAGGGAGAATGTGAAGGCTTTAGTGAGGGTTCAGAAAAGATTTACGAGAATGACTCCGTGGCTGAGAGATTTCAGTTCCGCAGATTGGAGAAGCTGGGATTGCTCTCCTTGGAGCAGAGAAGATTGAGAAGTTATTTGGTAGGAGTGTTCAAAATCATCCAGAGGGGCCTGGGCAGAGAAGATAGAGAGAAACTGTTCCCATTGCTGGAAGGGTGTATAATTGGAAGACTCCAATCTCGGGTGATTGACAAAAAAATGAATGTAACATGAGGAAAAGTTTTTTTTAATGGAGACAGGTGCAGACACGATGGGCCGAATGGCCTCCTTCTGGACCGTAAAAATTCTGTGGTTCTGTGAGTGGTTAGGATCTGGAATGCACTGCCTGATAGGATGATGGATGATTCAATCATGATTTTTGAAAGGGAATTGTATCAGCTCTTGAAGGGAAACATTTTTCAGAATGGAGGAATGGAGTAAGCTAAATAGCTAATGCAGCCAGCACAAACTCAACAGGTCAAAAAATCTCCTGAACTGTAACCATTCTAAGACTTCCTGTTTCTGGGTTTACCACACAAGGGCTCCAACCCAACTGAGAATTCAAACACTCAGATATGATCCGGTGCAATTTCCCAATCACTCATCAGATTCATCTAACCACTCTCCATCCCTAATCTCAAAGATTGATCATCAGCAAATTTCTCCAGGGCTGTGCTCATCCCTAGTTCCTTAATATCCTCCAGCTCTTTAACAACAACTTACAGAGTGGATCGTCAGAGGCTTTTCCCCAGGGTAGAGGGGTCACTTACTAGGGAGCATAGGTTTAAGGTGCGAGGGGCAAGGTTTAGAGTAGATGTACGAGGCAAGTTTTTTACACAGATGGTGCCTGGAGCTCGCTGCCGGAGGAGGTGGTGGAAGCAGGGACGATAGTGACATTTAAGGGGCATCTTGACAAATACATAAATAGGATGGAATAGAGGGATACGGACCTAGGAAGTGTAGAAGATTGTAGTTTAGTCGGGCAGCATGGTCGGCACAGGCTTGGAGGACCGAAGGGCCTGTTCCTGTGCTGTACTTTTCTTTGTTCTTTGTTTGTTCTTTGTTACATTTATGTAGTTCCTTTGGACCGTAGAATTCCAACAGTGCAGAAAGAGACCATTCAGCCCATTGAGTCTTCACTGACCCCCTGAAAGAGCACCCTATCTAGCCCACTCCCCACCCTATCCCTGTAATCCCACCTAACTGTTTGGACACTGAGGGGCAAACTAGCGTGTGCAATCCACCGATCCTGCACATCTTTGGACTGTGGGAGGAAACAGGAGCACCCAGAGGAAACCCACATAGATAAGGGGGGAATGTGCAAACTCTACACAGACAGTCCACCGAGGTTGGAATTGAACCTGGGTCACTGGTGCTCTGAGGCAGCAGTGCTAACCACTTTGCCACCGTGCCGATATGATGAAACGTCTCGAAGTACGCCACAGGAGCATTTTAAAACAAGGTGTGTCGGTGTGCCGCATGTTAGGTGGCTCCTGCTATTTTTGGACTTTCGGGCTCTTTTAAGGGCCCGCAATGGCGCTGTTTTGACTTTCCCTGGGTGGGAACGCAGCCTCTGTGCTTGGCGGCCGGTGGATGGGCTGGACTAGAAGTGGAGCGACCAGAAAATCAACTTTGCAGCAGAAGAAGGTGCAAGGCAGAAAGGACAAGATGTTGGCGGGCGGGGAACCGGCAGCGTGGCAGCAGTGGGCGAGGGAGCAGCAGGAGCTGCTGCTGCTCTCCTTCCAGGAACTAAAGGCTGCGATCCTGGAGCCATTGAGGGCATCGCTGGTCAGGCTCGGAGCGACTCAGATGGCTCAGGCTGCGGAGAATCGGGAGCTGCAGCAGAAGGCTTCGGAGAACGAGGACAAACTCCTGGGCCTGGCGGTGAAGGTGGAGTCGCACGAGGCGCTTCACAAGAAATAGTTGGCAAGGATGGAGGAGATGGAGAATCGCTCTCGTCGGAAGAATCTGCGGATTTTGGGCCTGCCGGAGGGGCTGGAAGGTTCGGATTTGGGGGCCTACGTGGTCCTGATGCTGAACTCGTTGATGGGCGCGGGGTCGTTCAGGAGTCCCCTGGAGCTGGAGGGTGCCCATCGGGTGATGCTGCGGAAGCCCAGGCCGAAAGAGCCACCCAGGGCGGTGCTGGTCCGCTTTCAACGCTTGGTCGACCTTGAGTGTGTGCTTCGTTGGGCGAAGAGGGAGAGGAGTAGCAAGTGGGAGAATTCGGAGGTCAGGATCTACCAGGACTGGAGTGTGGAGGTGGTGAAGAGAAGGGCTGGGTTTAACCGGGCGAAGGCAGTGCTCCACAAGAAGGGGGTCAAGTTTGGCCTGTTGCAGCCAGCACGCCTGTGGGTCACCTATAAAGACCGCCAACTTTATTTTGACTCCCCGGAGGAGGTCTGGACTTTTGTCCAGGCAGAGAAGCTGGACTTGAACTGAAGACTGGGAGCTGGGGAACATTGTACACAGCCCGGAAGCTTTGTCCTCCTTGATATCCTTTCGCTTTTTTCTTTTTGGTTCTATTGGACGATGTTTTTTTTGCTGTTCTGTTTTTTCTTGTCTGCTTTTCGGGACTGTTATCTGTTTACTTGGGTGTTTTATCATATCATGTTGGGATTTTTATTATTTCACTGGTTGTGGGTTTGGGTGGGGCTCGCGGCCCTGTCGGGTCATGTGCCTGGCTTCCCGCGTTTTGGGTCGGGGGCGGGGCTTGGAATGGGGGCGCGGACTTTTCTCCCGTGCTGGAGACGCAGGGGGTGGGGTCTGCATTGGGGGAATGGGTGTGTGTCACTGGGGAGGGTAATTGGGGTGGCGGAAGCAGCCGGGGTCAGCAGGAGTTGGCTGACTTACGGAAGTACAATGACTGGAGTTACGCAGCTAGGGGGGCCCTAGCTTGGGGGGGGGGGGAGGTTTGGGCAGGGGGAAGAGGGGGGAGATACCGGGTTGCTGCTGGAATGGCCAAGAAGGAGCTGGAGCATGTAGAGGGGGTCGGGATGGGGGTCTGTCGCTGTGGGGAACGGGCTGAGCGGGGGGCGCGGGCACGTGGCGGATTATGGAAGGGTGATGGCTAGTCGACGGGGGAGAGGGGCAGGTGGCCCTCCGATCCGGCTGATCACCTGGAATGTGAGGGGACTGAATGGGCCGGTTAAACGGTCCCGCGTGTTTGCGCACCTGAGGGGGCTGAAGGCGGACGTGGCTATGCTTCAGGTGACGCACCTGAAGGTGGCGGATCAGTTTCGATTGAGGAAGGGATGGGTAGGCCAAGTGTTTCATTCGGGGCTGGATGCAAAAAACCGGGGGGGTGGCGATCCTGGTGGGGAAGAGGGTGTCGTTCGAGGCATCGAGTGTAGTGGCAGACTGCGGCGGGAGGTACGTGATGGTGAGCGGCAAGCTGCAGGGGGAGCGGGTGGTGCTGGTCAATGTATACGCCCCGAATTGGGATGATGCAGGTTTCATGCGGCGCATGTTGGGCCGGATTCCAGATTTGGAGGCGGGGGGCCTGGTAATGGGGGGGGGTTTCAACATGGTGCTGGATCCGCCACTGGATCGATCCAGTTCCAGGACGGGTAGTTGGCCTGCGGCGGCTAAGGTGCTGAGGGGGTTTATGGACCAGATGGGAGGGGTGGATCCATGGAGGTTCGCGAGGGCCAGGGAATTTTCATACTTCTCCCATGTGCATAAGGTCTACTCCCGGATCGAATTTTTCGTTTTGAGTCGGGCGCTGATTGCGAGGGTAGTAGACGCTGAGTACTCGGCGATAGCCATTTCTGACCACGCCCCGCATTGGGTGGACCTCGAGCTGGGGGAGGAGGGGGACCAGCGCCCGTTGTGGCGCTTGGAGATGGGGCTGCTGGCGGACGAGGCGGTGAGGGGACGGGTTCGAGGATGTAACGAGAGGTATCTAGAGGCCAACGATAATGGGGAGGTCCGAGTGGGGATGGTCTGGGAGGCGCTGAAGGCGGTGGTTCGGGGAGAGTTGATCTCCATTCGGGCCCACAGGGAGAGAGGGGAGCAGAGAGAAAGGGAGAGGTTGATGGGGGAGATGGTGAGGGTGGACAGGAGGTACGCGGAGGCCCCGGTGGAGGGATTGCTGAGGGAGCGGCGCAGCCTTCGGGCTGAGTTCGACTTGTTGACCACCAGAAAGGCGGAGGCTCAATGGAGAAAGGCTCAGGGTGCGGTGTACGAGTATGGGGAGAAGGCGAGCAGGATGCTGGCACACCAGCTCCGTAAGCGGGATGCGGCCAGGGAGATTGGTGGTGTTAAGGATCAGGGAGGAAATGTGGTGCGGAGGGGAGTAGACATTAATGGGATCTTCAGGGACTTTTATGAGAGACTATATCGGTCCGAACCTCCGGCGGAGGAGGCGCTTTTTAGACCGGCTGAGATTTCCAAGGGTGGAGGAGGGACGGGTGGAGGGTCTGGGGGCGCCAGTTGAGCTCGAGGAACTGGTCAAAGGGATAGGGAACATGCAGTCGGTGAAGGCGCCGGGGCCGGATGGGTTCCCGGTTGAATTTTACAAGACGTATGCAGACCTGCTGGGACCCCTGTTGGTTAGGACCTTTAACGAGGCAAGGGAGGAGGGGGCTCTGCCCCCGACGATGTCTCGGGCACTGATCTCCTTGATTCTTAAGAGAGACAAGGATCCCCTGCAGTGTGGGTCTTACAGGCCGATCTCACTCTTGAATGTGGACGCCAAGTTGTTGGCAAGGATCTTAGCCACGAGGATTGAGGACTGTGTGCCGCAGGTTATTCACGAGGATCAAACAGGGTTTGTGAAGGGGAGGCAGCTGAACACTAATATACAGAGGCTCTTGAACATTATAATGATGCCGGCGGTGGAAAGGGAGGCGGAGATAGTGGTGGCGCTAGATGCGGAGAAGGCCTTTGATAGAATCGAGTGGGGGTACTTGTGGGAGGTGCTGGAAAGGTTCGGGTTTGGGGAGGGGTTTGTCAGTTGGGCGAGGCTGTTGTATGAGGCCCCGATGGCGAGTGTGGCCACGAATAAGAGGAGGTCGGAGTATTTTCGATTGTATCGAGGGACGAGGCAGGGGTGTCCCCGTCCCCCCTACTTTTTGCGCTGGCAATTGAACCCCTGGCTATGGCGCTGAGGGAGTCGGGGGATTGGAGGGAGCTGGTCCGGGGTGGGAGGAGCACCGTGTGTCGCTCTACGCGGACGGCCTTTTGTTGTATGTGGCGGACCCGGTGGAGGGAATGCCGGTGGTGATGGGGATTCTCCGGTAATTTGGGGATTTCTCAGGGTATAAGCTTAACTTTGGGAAAAGCGAGCTGTTTGTGGTCCACCCGGGGGACCAGGAGGGGGGGATTGGGAGGCTCCCGCTGAAAAGGGCGGAGAGGAGCTTCAAGTACTTGGGGGTTCAGGTGGCCAGGAGCTGGGGGGCCTTGCATAAGCCTAACCTCACAAGGCTGGTGGAGCAAATGGAGGAGGAGTTTAAGAGGTGGGACATGCTGCCGCTGTCTCTGGCGGGTAGGGTGCAGTCAGTCAAGATGACGGTGCTCCCGAGGTTTCTGTTCCTGTTCCAGTGCCTCCCCATCCTTATCCCGAAGGCCTTTTTCAGGCGGGTTTACAGGAGCATTATGGGATTTGTGTGGGCGCACGGGACCCCAAGGGTGAGAAGGGTGTTTCTGGAGCGGGGCAGGGATAGGGGGGGGGGGGCTGGCGCTGCCCAATGTCTGTGGGTATTATTGGGCTGCCAATGCAGCGATGGTGTGTAAGTGGGTAATGGATGGGGAGGGGGCAGCATGGAAGAGGATGGAGATGCCATCCTGTGTGGGCACGAGCCTGGAAGCTCTGGTAACGGCGCCGCTGCCACTCCCTCCAATGAGGTATACCACGAGCCCGGTGGTGGCGGCTACCCTCAAGATTTGGGAGCAATGGAGGCGGCACGGGGGGGGAGGTGGGGGCTTCGATGGGGTCCCCGATACGGGGGAACCACTGGTTTGTTCCGGGGAGAATTGATGGCGGGTTCCTGAGTTGGCACAGGGCAGGTGTCATGAGGCTGGGGGACCTGTTCATAGATGGGAAGTTCGCGAGCCTGGGTGAGCTGGAAGGGAAGTTTGGGCTCCCCCGTGGAACACCTTTAGTACATGCAGGTAAGGGCGTTTGTCAGGCGGCAGGTGGCGGGGTTCCCTCTGCTGTCGCCGCGTGGGGTCCAGGACAGGGTGCTCTCGGGGGTGTGGGTTGGAGAGGGGAGGATCTCGGAAGTGTACCAGGTGATGCAGGAGGTAGACGATGCCTCGGTGGAGGAGCTGAAAGATAAATGGGAGGAGGAGCTGGGTGAGGAGATTGAGGAAGGGACGTGGGCAGACGCCCTAGGAAGGGTGAACTCCTCCTCTTCTTGTGCGAGGCTTAGGCTCATACAGTTTCAGGTGCTGCATAGGGCTCATATGACCGGGACAAAGATGAGCCGGTTTTCTGGGAGCGAGGACAGGTGTGTTAGGTGGTCAGGGGGCCCAGCAAACAATGTCCATATGTTCTGGGCATGCCCAGCGCTGGGGGAATTTTGGAAGGGTGTAGCAAGGACGGTATCGAGGGCGGTAGGATCCAGGGTCAATCCAGGCTGGGGACTCGCAATATTTGGGGTTGCAGTGGAGCCGGGAGTGCAGAAGGCGAAAGAGGCCGGTGTTCTGGCCTTTGAGTCCCTAGTAGCCCGGCGGAGGATTCTTCTTCAGTGGAAGGATGCGAGGCCCCCAAGCGTGGAGGCCTGGGTCAATGATATGGCGGGGTTTATTAAATTGGAGAGGGTGAAATTTGCCCTAAGGGGGTCAGTGCAGGGGTTTTTCAGGAGATGGGAACCATTCCTAGATCTCCTGGCAGAACGGTAAAATCAAAAGGTCATCAGCAGCAGCAACCCGGGGGGGGCTGTCTCTTTGTTTTTGCTTTGGGTTGAATCTTTGCCAACGACGGGCGTTTATTTATTGTTTCTCTTTTGTATATATGGGGGAGGGGGTTGTTCTTTTTGTTCTTAGAATGTTCTGTTACTGTTTTAATTTTTGTGAAAATGTGAAAATTTGAATTAAAATTATTTTTTAAAAAATAATAAGGTGTGTCACCGAGTCACATAAGGAGATACTAGGACAGATGATCAAAAAGTCTAATCAAAGAGTTTGGTTTTCGGAAGTATCCTAAAAGAGGAAAGCAAGGTGGAAATGTGTAGGGAGCGAATGACATAACTTGGGTCCCGGCAACTGAAGGCACAGCCACCAATGGTGGGGCAATTAAAACATGCCAGAATTAAAGGAACAAAGAGATCTCGGAGCAGGACGTGGTTACAGACTTAGGGAGGGGTGAGGCCATGGAGGGATTTGTAAACAAGAATGAGAATTTTAAAATCAACACGTTGCTTGACCAGGAGCTAATGTGGGTCATAGAATTCCTACAATGCAAAAGGAGGCCATTCGGTCCATCAAGCCTGCACCAACCCTCTGAAAGAGCACCCCATCTAGACCCACTCCCAGCTCTGTTCCTGCAATGCCACATCTTTGGACATTAAGGGAGAATTTAGCATGGCCAATCAACCTATCTTGCACATCTTTGGACTGTGGAAGAAAAATGGAGCACCTGGAAGAAACCCATGCAGGCAGCGGGAGAAAGTGCAAACTCCACACAGTCACCCAAGGCCGGAATTAAACCCAGGTCCCTGGTGCTGTGAGGCAGCAGTGCTTACCACCATGCCAGGTCAGTGAAAACCAGAGCGATATGAGAATGGGACTTGCTGCAAGCAGCAGAGTTTTTTATGACCTCAAGTTTACGGAGTGTAAAATGCGGAAGAGACTAGCCAGGAGTGCATTGGAATAGTCAGCTCGAGAGGAAGCAAAAGCATGGGTGAGGGTTTCTGCAGCAGACCTGGGATGGGGATGGAGGTGGAAATAGATGGTTTCAATAATGGTGTGAATATGACGGCGGAAGCTCCACATTTGCCTTTTCACCCTCTGCTCTTCCAGTTTGCATATTGTGGCTGCCAGTCCCACCTCCCCCCCTGCAACATCAGTGGTGAAACCACAACATCTGCACCCTTCCCAATCAAGCCTACAAAAGCCTTTCAAAACCTACCTCTTCACTTCCCCAACTTCAGCTTGATATCCAACCCTCTCCCCCTGCTTTGGGACATTACAATAGGACAAAACACTGCTTCAATGAAAGATGTGAATCAGCCAATGTCCTGCCCAAATTCTGCCACCCTCACATTTAACCGTGCTTTTCTAAATAGGTGGAATAGACATTGTACCACTTATAAATGTCCTGAGTGAGGAAGCCATTCTGGTCCTCCCACAAGTTTTAGACAGTAAGAATAGGATCAAGGGAGGCCCAGGCACGCACGTTTTGAAAATTACTCATGCTGATGCAAAATTATTTAAACCAAAATCAGAAAAGGGGTATGGGACTATCTGACCAAGGTAGGTTCACATTTTATGCAGTACAAAACTGTACACATGATAGCAACATGTGGAAAGCAAAGATTCAAATGTTCCCTTTTATCAAAGTGCAAACTTGAAACTTTTTACAGTTTATTTTTCACCTTTTGAGGCTGTTATAACCCCAATGGACGTCCCGGGATCAGAACCATACGTATGGAATATGAACTTCCTCTTAAGGGGACGGGTCTTCCCCTAACAAGCAGAGCCCCAGCAGGCCGGGGAAGGCGACCTTTAGGCAGTGGAGGAGTATGGGAATTGTATTGTAATAAACCTTGTTCGTTAATTTCTGCTTATTGTCTATGTGTTCTGCTTACCATGGATTCAACAGAGACGAAAGCCGATTAGTCCTTCTGCTGAGCTGAAAATTAAAGCGTGGTCATAATGCTGGTGGGTACAGTTTTGTGCCACAATCTAAGCACAATCCTACAAGAAATCTGACCAGAGGCCAAAGGTGAGACAGAAGCATAACACTGGACTGCCTCCTCTTCATCACTCAATGAAGCATCATTGTTGAATCAGAGCCTCTGGTACTGGGGGACATTGTGGTATGGTGGTAACCTCACTGAACTAGTAATCCCAATGTCAAGGCTATAGTGTTGGGGATGTGGGGCCTGTGGAAGACCCTGCCTCCTGCTCCCTGATGCGCTGCTTCCAATGACCACTCCTTTGGTAACAGCCTGCTGCTGCCTGCTTCAAAGGACAGCTTAGCAATGGCATACAAGTGACAACTCCCAGTTAAAACCATCCTTGTTTGCCCAATTCCCACTCATGGTTAATCATAGAGTCTCATGTACTTCATGCTGTAGTTCCCTTTTTTTGTATATCAGCATAATTTAAACAGCAAAAAATATAAAGCCGTATACAAAATCTATTTGAAACAAGACAATATTTTGGCTCCACTCGTCTCTCTTCCACTATTTAATACTTTAGTCTTTTTTTAGTAAATGAGCTTGAATAAAGTATTTGTAGCTTGCCTAATGACCCAGCAGGTAAATACACCACATGCTGTGGGTTGCATGAGACAATTAGACCAAAAAGGTCACAGGTTCGATCCTCAGTCTATGCTGAGTTAATTGATCGCAACACTGACGGGAAACAATGGGGAATTTAAATTGACCTCAATGTCCTGGGACCAGAGAGTGAAAAAAGAAAATTACCCAGTGCTTCCACTCCTGGCAATCACGCAGTGACATCAGGTTATAACTGGACTGGATCCGACTTGGCTGTAATATAGCCTTTCAGGGGAATAGCCTGTTGACACTCAATATACAGCAATGCCACTTCAACAAGGTAACCTATGAACTATATTCCACCACGAAGCTGTCGAATTCCAGGGAGGATAGGCTGAAAATCAGGGGCAAAAGGTGAACAGAATTTATATTGCAATGCTACATTTTTTTGTTTATAAATTTAGAGTACCCAATTTATTTTTCCAATTAAGGGGCAATTTAGTGTGGCCAATCCACCTAGCCTTGCACATCTTTTGGGTTGTGGGAGCAAAACACGGGGAGAATGTGCAAACTCCACACGGACAGTGACCCGGGACTGGGATCGAACCTGGGACCTCAGCTCCATTAGGCAGCAATGCTAACCACTGCACCACCGTGCTGCCCTGCAATGTTATACTTGGTGAATCTAAGCAAATATATTTGATAACTTCGAGCCACTGTGGAGAAAAAGACCCATTTGAGAGGAAACCAATGAGATTACTTTGTTAAGCTGCCAAGCAGTTTACTGACTAGGCTGCACATAAGAACGCAGGATGTGAATGAATATTAATGGCTCAATCTTGATAAAACCTCATAATTCATTCAGTATTATGTTATTTTTATTCTTTCATGGGATGTAGGTGACACTGGCAAGGCCAGAATTTGTTCGCCATCCCTAATTAAATGTGGTGAGCCACCTTACTTCAACCACTGCAGTCCATTCTTGTAGTGATTTTGTACATCTTGAGAGGGCCGTTAAAGGGTCAACCACATTGCTGTTGCACAAATGCCACATGGGGCATTAGTGAACCAGATGAAAGACAAGCCTTTAACTCAATATCTTTTTCAAACAAATTGAATTTTAAATTCCATCCATTGCTATGGTGGGATTTGAACTACATCCCCAACACCATAACATGGGCTTTAGGATTAGGATTACAAGTCCAGTGTCGCTATGCCACAATTCCCCCAATAACAGAGGTTCTGATTCAACAATGATGCCTGTTTCGAGTGATGAGGAGTAGGGAGTCCAGTGTTACGCTGCTGTCTCACCCTTGGTCTTTGGTCAGATTTCTTGTAGGTGTCTGCTTAGATTGTGGCAAACAGTGGCACAGTGATTAGCACTGCAGCCTCACAAGCCATGGACCCGGGTTTGATTCTGTCCTCGGGTGCTGTCTGTGTGGAGTTTGCACGGTCTCCCCGTGTCTGTGTGGGTTTCCTCCGGGTGCTTCGGCTACCTCCTACAGTCCAAAGATGTGCAGATTAAGTAAATTGGCCATGTTAAATTGCCCCTTAGTGCCCAAACATTTGGGTGGGGTTACAGGGATGGGGCGGGGGAATGAGCCCAGGGTCAGAGAAGGTCAGTGCAAACTCGATGAGTCAAATGGCCTCCTTCTGCATTGTAGGGATTCTATGATTCTAGGATTTACAACTGTACCCGCCAGCGTTGTAATCACTCTTCAATTTTCAGCTTAGAAAAGAGCAGAATGATTAGTTGGCCTTCAACATGAGCTGTAAAAAGTTTTAAATTTGCACCTTGATAAAAGGGAAGATTTGAAAGTTTGCTTTTCATATGATGCATTTGCATGTACAGTTTTATACTGCATAAAATGTGAACCTACTTCAGTCAGTTAGTCCCATGCCATTTTACTGATTTTAGGTTAGATAACTTTGGATACACTGTGTAATATAACACTCTTTCAAAAGATGAAAATTAGCTTAAATTAAGTACAATAGTTTTACTCATTTGAGTGAACCCAGGAAAATTTCCTAAAATCACCGAAGGGGGTGGGGTAGGTTGAGAATGGGGTTAATAAAGCTTACGTTATCCTGGTCTTAATGGAATACAAAGACAAGGACATTATGATGAACCCTTTACAAAACACTGAGTCGACCTCAACTGGAGTATTGTATCAATTCTGGATACAACGCTGCACAAAGGGTAGAAAGGTATTAGAGAAGGTGTTAAGAAGATTTACAAGAATAGTAGAATAGTTCCATGGATGAGGACTTTTTACGTGGACAGATTGGAGAAGCTGGAGGTGCTCTCCTTGGAGAAGAGAAGGTTGAAAGTAGAATTTCGTTGGAGTGTTCAAAATCAGGAGAGGTCGGAACAAGATAGATAGAGGGGACCCAAAGGTGAGACAGCAGCATAACACTGGACTGCATCCTCTTCATCACTCAATGAAGCATCATTGTTGAATCAGAGCCTTTGGTATTGGGGGATATTGTGGTATAGTGATAACCTCACTGATGGAAGAGTTAGTAACAGAGGACACAAATTTAAGACATTTGGCAAAAGAACTAACATGAGGAAATACCTTTTTAGGCAGTGAATGGTAAGGATCTGGAAAGCACTGCCTCCAAATATGACGGAGACAGAGTTAACTGAGGCTTTCAAAAGCGAACTGGATAACTCTCTGAGGAGAAAAGATTTGCCAGCAATGGAGAAAAGGTAAGGGCATGGGACTAGGTGACACAGCTGCCTCACAGCATCAGCGACTCGGGTTCAATGCCGGCCTTGAGTGACTGTGTGGAATTTGCATGTTCTCCCCCTGTCCAAAGATGTGCAGTGGATTGGCCATGCTAAATTTCCCCTTATTATCCAAAGATGTGTAGCTTAGGTGAAGGGGTTATTAGGATACTGTGGGTGGAATGGGCTTGGTGGAGTGCTCTTTTACAGGGTCGGTGCAGACTCGATGGGCTGAATGGTCTCCTTCTCCACTGCAGGGACTCTATGATGAGGATAATTTCTCTCATAGAGGTGACACAGACAGAACAGGCCAAATGGCCTCCTTTTCCATTAGAATTTAAATTCTGCATCACTTCCTGATTCTACAAAGCCTGTTCACCATTTGCAAAGGCACAAGTCGGCAGTGTGATGGAATACTCACCACTTGCCTGGATGAGTGCAGCTCCAACAATACTCAAGAAGCTCGACACCATCCAGGACAAAGCAGCCCTGCTTGATCGGAACCCCATCGACCACGTCCATGTGTGATTCCAGATTGTCAGCAATGTGGTTGACTTTTGAATGCCCTCTGAAATGTCCAAGCAAATCACTCAAGGAAAGGGTGTTTTCCACCACTTTCTCAAGGGATATTTGGCATGGGTAATAAATGCTGGCCTTACCAGTGTACATATCCTGAGAATAATTAAAAGCAATTGATAAAAAACTGACAGAGAAGATGTTTTCCCTGGCTAGGGAGACAAGAGCTAGAGATCACAGTCTCAGAATAAGGGACCGGCCATCTAGAACTGAGAAGATGAAAAACGTCTTCACTCAAAAGCTTGTGCATCCTTGGAATTCTCAATTTAGATAGTTGTGGATGCTTATTGTTGAATATTTTCAAGACTGAAATTGATAATTTTTGGTAACTAAGAGAATTGTGCAGAGAGGTGGAATTGTGGTTGAGGATCCGCCATGATCTAATTGAGTGGTGGCGTAGTCTCAAAATCTTTGGCGTAGGCCAAATTGCCTACTCCTGCTCCGATTCCTTTTGCTCTGAATATTCAGATTTTTGCAAACAATTTCAACTTGGATTAAAATTTAATGATATAATTCGACGACAATCTTCATTTCTGTACGTCCATTTTGGACAAACAATAGAATTAATGTATGTTAAATTTAAATTCTAGTGGCTCTTGGGATATCAAGATGAGATGACTTTGCTTTTGCAATGTGCTCTCTTTTCCATTGCAGTACTCCAACAGGAGGTGTTGCAATGAAACATTCTGCATTCCAATAAAGCAATTTTAAAAAGTCTAGATCAAAATTCTCCCACAGTGGGCTCTATGTGCATTATTGAGACAGATGTAAAATGCTGCAACTGTTGGAAATCCCCGATGCAAACAGAAAATAAGAACTAGGAGCAGGAGTAGGCAATTCAGCTCTGTGAGCCTGCTCCGCCATTCAGTATGATCATGGCTGATCTCCTCTCAGCCTCAACTCGGCCACTTCCCTGCCCATTCTCCATAAGCCTTAAACCCATTACTAATTTAAAATGTGTTGATTCCCTCCTTAAATTTGCTTAAAATGTTGGAAACACTTTGTGGGTCCCACCATTATTAAGATTTTGTTGACCTAAATCTTGCAAGTTCTTCGCTCGTGGGTAGCAAAACCCAAGGGGTTAAGTTACATTAAGTTACATTTTAAAACACATAGGTAATGACGCCTGCGGATGACAATGCAGGATCATAATATTTGACTTTTCTTTGCTGCTTCCCTGTCTGTGATCACTCAGCGAGTGCATGCTTTGACTGCCGAGTTGGCTGCACTTGAGCAGAAAGAGATCAGATCACCTCAGGAGGATGCAGCAGGCAAAGCCATGTGTCCACACCCATTCTCCTGGGTCAGTCTTAAATGTTGTAAATGCGAATTTGAATAGAATCCAAAGAGAAGAGAATCGTTCTGATCAATATGTATGGAGTCCCCAAGAACAATAACCTTTCTTCGCTCCCTCAAATCGGAACAGCTGCAATGCTCCATTTGCCCCTCATTTGCCATTGTAAGCCATGAACTTTATAGAGAGGGAATGAAAGAGAGATAAGCCAATTGAAAGTGTTGCTCTAATAATTGTTTGACATTTGTATGTAGCGACAGAAGGGAATTAATGAGAGCTTTGAATCCAAAGTTGGAGAAAGTCAACCTTATTGTTGCTTGACTAGTCTTTGCATTTAAAAGACTTGTCACAGGCACAAGCTGGCTGGATCATTTCTTTAATCCAGAGTTGCCCTCCAGAAAATGCAAAAACCGTTCCCAAATGGAGTGGGTTTCGGAAGCTGTGTAATTCAATAAGCTGCGATGTGAACAAAGACTTGATCAAAGTAAACTTTGCAAATGATGCAAACACAAAAAACAACAAACAGCAATAAATAGGAAGAATAGAACTGTTGATAGAGGAAAAAGATGCCTTTTTAGTACCTGTCAGAGTGCAGATAAGTCAAAGCTTTTACAGGCCGTGACTACACAAAATTATATATAGACAAATTTTGATAAAGCAACAAGACAAACCTACTTATTATCTCACGCTGAAATATGAAATTATAGAAAGTTAATAGAATAAAATAATCTGGTGAAAGTTCTGTCCCCCCCACCCACCATTGCTTCTCAAATTTATTACTTAAATAAATAATAATTTAAATAAATTGCAAAACTAAATAAATTGACCTTGTTTCTCTAAGCTCAGGATATGACTGTGGTTAACCTTTAAAATAATAATCAGAAATAAAAACAAAATAAAAGATAACTGGGCATTGTGTTTCCAGCCAGTGTAAAATTCCATAGCTTGAGGAACAATATGCGATTGCTACAAAGGCTTTTTTTTTAAATGACTTGAAGTTTCCATCAGCACTACCTGTTAAGAGTTTTGACAAATGCACTTAGTTCAGATCACAGCTGTTAAAATTCTCAGACATTCGAAAATCTCATCTCCCAGTGATATTGTTGATCCATGGAATTACACAGAGTTGTAGCAATATTCAAATACTGCCTTTGTTTCAATTGTTGGTGCAATTTAAATCTGAGGCACTGTACCCGGTACCCAGTATAATACAGGAGAGAGTCACTATTGTCCTGTTATTGGGGGGGGCAAAGGATGAAAAAGCTTTTGTGCATTTCTTTGTGTGCAGTGTAAAGGCGGCCGAAAGTTGAATGATGGGGGCAGTGATAGTTTGTGTCTCCACAGCCAAAGAATCCTGTGTGGGTGTGTGTAGTAGACTGGTCAATAGGCACTGGACGTCAAATATCTAGACAAAGGGCAGGCTGTATCAGGAACCCTGTCTACTGTGAGACGGATGGGGAAAATACATTGTTTATTTTCATCTAAAACTGCTGGGCTAGATAAGCAAGAAAGAACACTGGCAAAAGAGCAAATGTTCTTAGTTTTACCATTATTCAGTACATGATAAGGATACTAGATCTATGCACAATCTGTCCTATCACATATCAGTGGCATCAAATGTATTTA
The DNA here is from genome assembly GCF_902713615.1 of Scyliorhinus canicula. Classification (NCBI taxonomy): domain Eukaryota; kingdom Metazoa; phylum Chordata; class Chondrichthyes; order Carcharhiniformes; family Scyliorhinidae; genus Scyliorhinus; species Scyliorhinus canicula. The sequence continues at coordinate 207,783,825 of NC_052146.1, forward strand.
ATGTTCAAACGTACATCAGTTATTTATAGACAGAGGGAAGGTACAGATAGAACAGAAACATAAAATAATGGGAAGTCCTGGACAGCACGCTTTCAATACCATAGATGTTAGTGTGTAAGTTGATCTTTAACTCCTCCAAAAATTGCTCCAGAAACAGGGGTTGACTTATACGACAAGTATAAAATGTGAACTGCTGGTATGGGTGCGGGTGGACACCATTTTGAAATGTGAGCAAAACAACTACAGTGGTGCTGTTTATTGAATAAATTAATTGTACAAAAATGCCTTCAAACACACTGAAAGTGTTCAGATTCATTGTTATCAGCATTCAACGCAAAGTGTTCATCAAAATTAATTGAGTCGCTTTGGCTATGGCATCATCATAAGGATCCCAGTCTGGATCAAATGTGGTGCTTTCGGCTTCAGAACTACCCCCCTCCCCCCAACACAACAAACCATCTTCAATTCTGTAGAATCCTCACAGAGTGACGACAAGGAAATGGTAGGTAGGAGGCAAAACTGTGTTTAATGACATATGCAATTTTTCTATTCTACTCTCCCCGAAGGGTTCTCCCGCCCTGACCTTCATTTAGGCCGGGGTTTTTATACCACGCAGGTTCCCCTTGTAAAGGGGAAGCCCCACCCTGTTATCAGGGAAGTTCATACTCAGCTGACGGGGAACCTAATGGTCCATACCCCGTGACATCCATGAGGGTTGTCACACTTTGATGCATTCAACTGCCTATTCTGCAACTTATAAATGATCTGATGACAGTTTGTGTATTAATAGCATTCCACAATTTGACGATTAAACCACATAAATCATCGTCAGGCGGGGCAAAGCACCCACAGCTCCAGTCTTTGTGAAGGTTTTTTTCTCTATAAACATCTACCTATTCCATTTGTGTGAACATGATCTTTCAACGCTTGTTAAGGCATTTGTCCAAAAGGTTGAACTATGGACATTAGCCATCCTGGTATAATTGTAATGTGGGTGTTATTTCTTCACAGGCACCTATTGATCTCATCAGTTGAGCATGATTCTTTGGTCTTGTCCATGGCGGGACCCGTTGTGAGGGAGAACGGAAAATTTGGATTTGCAGCCAAGACTCCATTCACTATCAGCGGCACCGGAAAATCCCAGCCTCGGATGACGATGGAAGATTTTGGCTGTTATTTATAATCTGGAGATGTCCCACACTCATAAGCTGCATTCTTTATGTAGGACGCCGGGATATCTATTCCACAGATTACCAAGCTGAACTTCATGCCATCCTCATCCATCCACCCGTTGTCATGGACACAAAATCTCCTGCAGGAAACTTGACTTCCGGCATGCTTTTACATTTGAAAGTGACTACAGGCTTTCACCTCACTACGTTGACCATGCGGGTTCGTGCCGTCTTTTCATGTCCTGTGGTTTTCACTGTAAGTGATTGACGAATCCATCCACGCCATAGTTCTGGGGTTGCTGGGTGTTCATCCATGTTGCTGATGTGTACTGCTGCTTTTGTTGCTGTCTGATGATGATTGGCTCAAACTGGTCATTTTTCAAGGTCTTTCGATAGTCTAATAATAATAATAATAATCGCTTATTGTCACAAGCAGGCTTTGATTAAGTTACTGTGAAAAGCCCCTAGTCGCCACATTCCAGCGCCTGTTTGGGGAAACCGGTACAGAAATTGCTGCCGTTGTTCTGCATTACAAGCCAGCTGTTTAGCCCACTGTGCTAAACCAGCCCCTTTCTCTGAGCAATCTTTGTCTTCTGCCGCAGCCCAAACATTTTTGTTTCATTAAGCGGCTACATCAATTCACTCTTGCTCTGAACTATTTGCTAGATTCAGAGTTTGACTTGGCCCTTTTAAGTATATGGCCATTGCACTTTTGGTCACAGTGTAACCATTCTGATGATTTTCGAGGTTGCATTCCAATACCTGTTTCTCAAGGTCAGGCTAGCCGCTTATTGGCTGGTCCCTGTTCCCATGACACATTTAGCATTGGCCATCTTCTTCACGGTGGATTCTTCCGCCATCCTTCCACCAGTTTTACATTAACACCAAATTCCCTTGATGCAGCACCGTTTATCTAACGAGTTAGCAAATGTTATGCATTTTAGTTTGAAACCAGCTTCAAACTTGATATGTTTTGCCGGAAGACCCATTTCTGTTCACCACTCACCACTCCGGATCTGCTCTGTGTGAACGTCTCTTAAACTCCCATGCACTTTCGCCTGTTTTGCTTGTGCTCGATTCCTTGTGCCTAGCTGTAAAGTATGCATTTGTGGGGCAAAAAATTGAGGCTGACGCTAATATAGGAATCAGACGGCGTGGCTGAAAAAGGGAGTGGGTCGATTTATATGCCGATCGTATGAAAAATGATAATTGGCTGGATTCTCCGCCATCTGGATGCTCCATTTCGCCGGCAGCCCGGGGGTTTCCCGATGGCGTGGGGCTACCCCACAATGGGAAACCCAATTGACCAACTGGCGTAATGGAGCATCCCGCCGGTGGGGTGAAATGGAAATGGGGCGCAGCGGAGCGGAGAATCCAGTCCACATTTGGGTCTGGGGAAATGAGGTCAACTTATACGCTGTGACGTTAAGCGTTTGATGTCAAGGCTGTTCAATATTGAAACCAATGACACATACGCACGTTGCAGGATTCTTCTTGCTACTTAACCATCTTTGTGAAATATTTTGGATAGTTTTCCCTTTTTCTATATTGTTTCTTTGTGCTCCATATCATGCCTACAGCTCAGAGGACAGATGCATCACCGCCTCACCACTACATCCTGTTGCTAAGAAACGCCCTCATCCTCCATGTATGAATCTTCCGACCAGTTCCCTTTGTTTTCTTTCACCTTTAGCCACCTGTTCACAAGCTGCGACCACGCTAACTGCCAAGACATTTCCCATTTCTGCTCAAAATTGCACCCAGGAGCGAAATCACATGCGAACCACCGACATATATCACGTCTCACTTTCCCCTCTGCGAAGGCCAGATTGTTAAATGTATATTGTTGAATCTGGATCAGGCAGATGGGATGAAAGTCTGTTCCCTATGAAGGTTTTACAACAAACCAAAGAGTTTGCTTAGTCTCAAACCAGTTTGAAGTGGGTGTGAGTTCATAACATGTAATTGCCCATAATTTAACCCTAATTATATGCTTCACTCAGATATGCCACAAAACGATGACTAGTGTGGGAAAAAAAGAAATGTCGCACTGGTCCAGTCAGGCTTATTCAGCTGATACTGGGATCAAGGGACATACTTGTTGAATAGACAAGGAATCTGCTTTAACAAACTCAGAAGTATTTGATGCTGTGATATTTTTTATTTGTTAAAGGGATTCAGGCATTGCTGGCTCTGCTAGTGTTTATTGCCAACTCCTAATTGCCCTTGCGAAGGCGGTGGTGAACTGCCTTCTTGAACCGCTGCAATCCATCAAAATAAGGGGAAGTAGATTTAGGACTGAGATTCGGAGGAACTTCTTCACCCAAAGGGTTGTGAATCTATGGAATTCCCTGCCCAGTGAAGCAGTTGAGGCTCCTTCATTAAATGTTTTCAAGATAAGGATAAATAGTTTTTTGAAGAATAAAGGAATAAAGGGTCATGGTGTTCGGCGGGAAAGTGGAGCTGAGTCCACAAAAGATCAGCCATGTTCTCATTGAATGGCGGAGCAGGCTCGAAGGACCAGATGACCTACTCCTGCTCCTAGTTCTTATGCTATTATGCACACCCACAGTGCTGCTAGTGAGGGAATTCCAGGATTTTGACACAATCACAGTGAAGGAACAGCGATATATTTCCAAGTCAGGATGGTGAGTGACTTGGAGGAGAACTTACAGGTGGTGGGGTTCTCTTGTATCCGCTGTTCTTGTCCTTCCAGTTGGTAGCGGTCATGAGTTTGAAGGTGTTGTTGAAGGACCCATGGTGCGTTCCTGCAGTGTATCTTGTAAATGATGCTGCTGCTACTGTGTCAGTGGTGGAGTGATTGAATGCTTGTGGATAGGGTGCCAAATAAGCGGACTGTTTTGTCCTGGATGGTGTCGAGCTTCTTGAGTGTTGTTGGAGCTGAACTCATCCTGGCAAGCGAAGAATATTCCATCACACTCCTGACTTGTGGATGGTGGACAGGCTTTGTGGAATCAGGAGGTGAGTTGCTCATTGCGGGATTCTTAGCCTCTGACCTGTTCTTTTAACCACAGTATTTATATAGCTAGTCCAGTTCAGTTTCTGGTCAATGGTAATCTCCAGGATGTTGATAGTGAGGGATTCAGTGGTGGCAATTACATTGAATGACAAGTGGTGATGGTTGGATTCTTTCTTGCTGGAGGTGGTCATTGCTTGGCACTTCTGAGATACGATGGTAACTTGCCACTTGTCAGCCCAAGCCTGGATATTGTCCAGGTCCTGCTGCATTTGGACAGGGACTGCTTCAGTATCTGAGGAATCACAAATGGTGTTGAACATTGTGCAGTCATCAGCAAACATCCCCACTTCTGACCTTATAAAGGAATGTAATTGATGAAACAGTTAAAGATGGTTGGGCCTAGGACACTACCCTGAGGAACTCCTGCAGTGCTAACTTGGAACTGAGTTGATTGATCTGCCACAACCATCTTCCTTTATGCCAGACATGACTCCAACCAATGGAATTTTTTTCCCTTTATTCCCATTGGCTCCAGTTTTTGTTAGGGCTCCTTGATGCCCAACTTAGTCAAGTGCTGCCTTGATGACAAGAGCAGTCATTTCTCACCTCAACTCTGGATGTCAGCTCCATTGTCATTATTTGAGCCAAGGCTGTGATGATGCCTGGAGCTGAGTGACCCTGGCAGAACCCTAACTGAGTGCCAGCAAGCAGGTTTTTGCTAAGTAAGTGCCACTTGATAGCTGTATTAACAGATCTTCCATCACTTTACTGATGATCAAGAGTAGATTGATGGGGTGGCAATTGGCTCGGTTGGATTTGTCCTGCTTTTTGTGTACAGGACATACCTGGGCAATTTTCCACATTGACAGCTAGATGCCAGTGCTGTAGCTGCACTGGAACAGCGTGTCTTAGGGCACTGCAAGGTCTTGAGTACAAATCTTCAATACTGTTACCGGAATATTGCCAAGGGCCTTTGCGGTACCCAGTGCCTTCAGCCATTTCTTGATATCACGTGGAGTGAATCAACATGGGTTCAAATCCCACCACAACTCCTTGTGAAATTTAAATTTTATTAATAAATCTGGAATTAAGAGGAGTCTCAGGAATGGTAACCATACCAACTAACATTGTTTGATGTAATAAACACAGCTGGTTCGCTAATGTCCTTTAGGGAAGGAAATCTGCCGTCCTTCCCTGGTCTGGCCTACATGTGACTCCAGACCCACAGCAATGTGGTTGACACTAAAATGGTCTAACAAGCCACTCAGTTCAAGGACAATTAGGGATGTGCAATATATGCTGATCTTGCCATTTGGGATGAGGGGGATAACTCACGATGTCATCCACCCTCGAGGTTGCACAGCAACAATTTGTATTTAAATAGCCCCCTTCATATAGTGAAATGTCCCAATTACTGTTATAGGAGATCCTATCAAATAATATTTGACAGTGGGCCACATAAGAAGAAATTAGGCTAGCTGTCCAGAAGTTTGGTCACAGAGGTAGGTTTGGCGCCACGCCAGCCAGGGCCAAAAGGACTTCGCCGGCCGGCGTAAGTCCGCGCATGCGCCAGAGTGTCAGCGGCTGCTAACGTCATCCCGGCGCATGCGCAGGGGAGGGGGTCTCTTCCGCCTCCGCCATGGTAAAGACCAGGACGAAGGCGGAAGAAAAAGAGTGCCCCCACGGCACAGGCCTGCCCGCCGATCGGTGGACCCCGATCGCGGGCCAGGCCACCGTGGGGGCACCCCCCCGGGGTCAGATCACCTCGCGCCCCCCCCAGGACCCCGGCGCCCGCCCGCACCGCCTGCTCCCGCCGGTAAGGTAGGTGGTTTAATCCACGCCGGCGGGAGAGGGTTGACAGCGGCGGGACTTTGGCCCATCGCGGGCCGGAGAATCGCCGCAGGGGGCCCGCCGACCGGCGCAAAGCGATTCCCGCCCCTGCCGAATCTCTGGGGGCGGAGAATTAGGGACACGGGGGCGGGATTGACGCCGGTCCCGGGCGATTCTCCGACCCGGCGGGGGGTCGGAGAATCCCGCCCCTGGTTTCTGTCTCTAAAGATTGATATATTGTTGTTACAAATTTCCCGCTCTTGGAATATCTAGAATAATGTATTACTTTCATTATGTTACCAGTATTACTGCTAAATGGAAATAGGTTTTACTTTGCTTTTACTCACTTTGTTTTCATTGATGTGAGGAATGTTAGTATTGGAGAAAGGATGGTATTATCTTGTATTATCACAGGGATGTATGGACATCAAGGGCGCGATTCTCCGGACTCACGACGGTTCGGAGAATAGCGGGCGTCGGAAATTTTTACGGCGACGCTGTTCCGACGCCCTCCCGCTATTCTCCGAACCCCGCAAAATGTCGGAGTCGCGTTTCCCGACAAACGCCTCCTTCCCGCCCCTGACACGACCAGAATCGCCACTGAGAGCCCCCCCGCTATTCACCGGCCCGAATGGGCCGAAGTCCCGACGTCATGGCGCCCTGTTTGGACGTCGTGAAACACACCTGCTTTTTAAATTCGTCAACCAGTCGGCCTGGCTGACGACTGCTTGGAGGAGGTCAGGGCACCACTCTGCGCACCGCTCAGCGCACCGCTCAGCGCACCGTTCGAGTCTGGCCACAACGGGGAAGGCATCCCTGGGAATGGGAGGGGGTCCAGAGCGGGGGCAGTGGGGGGGAGACGGGGGAGGCAGTGGGGGAGACGGAGGGAGCAGTGGGGGCGACGGAGGGGGCAGTGGGGGCGACGGAGGGGGCAGTGGGGGCGACGGAGGGGGCAGTGGGGGCGACGGAGGGGGCAGTGGGGGCGACGGAGGGGGCAGTGGGGGAGACGGAGGGGGCAGTGGGGGAGACGGAGGGGGCAGTGGGGGAGACGGAGGGGGCAGTGGGGGGGAGACGGAGGGGGCAGTGGGGGCGACGGAGGGGGCAGTGGGGGAGACGGAGGGGGCAGTGGGGGAGACGGAGGGGGCAGTGGGGGGCGACGGAGGGGGGGGGGTTAGGTAGAGAGTGAGCCGTCCAACCCCGTAACAAAATGTCTGCCAGCATGCCATGGTGTGCAGGTGACGAGGACACGGCCGCTGGTTCCCCTGTGGCTTCCGGCCACAGGCCACTGACACACCCGTGAGGAGGCCATAGTTTACTGGCCGTTGGATGCAGAAAGTGACCAGGGGTTAGGCTGACCCCGTGTCAGCAGCGCGACCAGGCCACCGGGACACACTGGTATCCCATGGCTGGCGGCTGCCGAGGTGTCGACTAACGTCCGTCTAACATGTCCCGTTTCTCTGCCTCCCACCACCCTTCTGTAGGTTAGCACGATGCATGGGAACAGAACGGCTATGTTCTGCGCAGTGGTTGGGGCCGCTCTACTGGATTTGGAGATGCAGCAGCATCCACACCCACAACCCGCAGTGGCTGCAGGGCCAGCTGCAGCAGCAGAGGGAAGGGCCGAGGAGTTGCCAGTCATCGAGCAGCATGGGGGGGGGGGAGGAGGAGGAGGAGGAGGAGGAGGAGGAAGAGGAAGAGGAGAGAGTGAGGGTGCAGCCACGGCGTCAGAGGCGACGACCAAAGCCGAGGGTGTACCGTGTCCGGGTCTCTTTCCTAACAATGCCGGACATCACCTGCAGGAGAAGACTCCGGCTGAGTAGGCAGACGGTGATACATATCTGCGAACTCCTGTCGCACCTCGCTCCACGTGGAACGGGGGGAGGACACGCGATCCCGGTAGCCATCAAGGTGACGGTCGCTCTGAACTTCTATGCTACCGGCTCCTTCCAGTCTCCGAGCGGGGACGTCTCTGGGATCTCCCAGTCATCGGTGCACAGGTGCATCCGGGATGTGACCGACGCCCTCTATGCCATCGCCGATCGCTACATCACCTTTCCCGAGGACCAAGCAAGTCAAGACTCACGAGCCCGTGGATTTGCCAGTGTGGCCGGGATACCGAGGGTTCAGGGGTCAATCGACTGTGTTCACGTCCCCATGCGCCCGCCTGCTGTGGACAAGGAAGTGTTCACAAACAGAAGGGGGACATACTCCATTAATGTCCAGGTGGTATGCGACCCCCACATGAGGTTCATGAACGTCTGTGCAAGGTTCCCAGGGAGTGTGCATGACTCCTACATACTAGCGCAGTCGTTCATCCCTGCGATGTTTGAGGGACGTCCCCCCCGGCTGAGGGGCTGGTTGCTAGGTGACAGGGGTTATCCGCTGAGGTCTTGGCTGATGACGCCTATACGGAGGCCTCAGACCAATGCGGAAACACGATACAACGAGGCCCATGCAGCAACCAGGGATGTGGTGGAGCATTGCCTTGGCCTCCTGAAGATGAGATTCAGGTGCCTGGACCACTCCGGAGGGGCCCTGCAGTACCAGGCCGACAGGGTCGCTCGCATTGTAGTGGTCTGCTGTGCGCTGCACAACATCGCGATGCAGAGGGGAGATGACCTGTTGCAGGAGGCGGAGGGAGAAGCTAGTGGCAGTGGTGCCAGCACAGAGGAGGAGGAGGAGGAGGAGGAGGAGGAGGAGGAGGAGGAGGAGGAGGACGCTGGCGGAGTGGCGGGCGCAGCACGCAGACACGACCCAGGTGCTGGTGGTGTCCAGGAGGCGGCACGACGGACCCGGCAAGGACGGCGGGCACGCGACGCCCTGGTGGCAGCACGGTTCACGCATCGCATGTGACGTCCCCGATGAACACCAAACCACCACCTGCATCGCTAGTCATGCAGAGGGTCACCACACAACTGCCACCACCACAACCCCCCCCCCCCCTTCCCCCCCCCCCCCCCCCCCCCCCCCCCCTCAGTGTACACTGCTCCACTTCGACATGACGCTTATCACTGGGTACAGACGGAATGGCACAACATTGATGGCTGTGTCAGCGGGTGTGATCAGTGCCATGTGGAATGATGACAGCCCGCTCTGCGAAGAGCTGTGAGCTCAGAATCGTTAGAGAGAGTCTGACCCATGGCAATAGCTGAACCATCCACCTTGGTGGCCGCTGAGTTCGTCACTGACACTCCATCACGTGCCCGCGTGGGCTAGCTGTGGGAGGGGGGTAGGGGCAGGGACTGCACACCCGGCACCGAGGTTTCACCACCCGTCACCCCCAGCGACACTCGGTCACCATCACGATTCCTGTGGCTGTGGAACAATCACACGGTATTACAAGTAAGGTGGAACAGTGCGTTTAATATTAACAATTATTTACAGGTGCCCTAGCCCCTACAACTAAACTGTGCCCTTCACCCGTGCCAACTTACTCAGTGTCTATCTTAGTTGCCTTACGGGCCCTACCACTACGTCTAAGTGAATCCCCAGATGATACAGCAGGAGTGGAGGAGGATTGCTGCGAATCGCCCCCCTCGACTCGTTTCTCCTTGGCTATGCGTTTCCTGGGGCGACCCGGCCTTGATGGGCCAGGCTGCTCTGCGGGCGTCTCGGGTGACATTGTGCCACCCTGCTCTGCCTGCTGCACACCCGATGCACCAGGGATGGGACGGGGGGAGGCCGAGAATTCCGGGACGTCCCGTGATGGAGTTAATGGGACGGGCCCCGAAACCTCCTCCTCCCTCGGGGAGCCCGGTGGCCCCCGGGCCTCACTTTGGGACAGAGGTGCGAGCGGGGAGGTTCCCCGTCGCACCACCGACACCTGGCGCTGCCAGTCCTGGAGGCCTGCAACGGTATCCACCAGGATCCGAAGGTTTGCAGAGACGGAGTCCAGGGAGTTAGACATTCCCGCCAGGGACTGTGCGATCTCAACCTGTGTGTGCACAACGCCATCCAGCACATGTGTCAGGCGGTTGATGGTCTCCGCGACCGACTGCTGGGACTGTGCTATCGACTGCTGGGACTGTGCCATGGCGTGCTGCGACTGGCCAATGACCTGCTGAGACTCGGCCATGGCCCGCAGGGCGCCGGCAATGTCGTTTTGGCTCTGGCACATTGCTGCCTGTGAGAGGGCAACCCTGTCCAGGGCCGAGGATGACGCGTGCACATTAACCCCAACGTCTTGCATAACCTGACCCATTGCCTCCACCGCGGATACCACCCGTGCGGTGTCGGACTGGGTCTCTGCCATGAGCGGCACCACTCCCTGCTCTTGGACGCAGTTCGACTCCTCTAACAGCGTCTGCAGAGCCAGGAAGGCTGCCCTCCTCCCGCCATTGTTTCCCTGGGTTTCCTGAGGCATCGGCTGTGCGGGTGGGTTGAGAAACTCCAGGAACTCTGAAAACGTCTGGGAGCCAGCTGCATCCTGGGCCTGGTCTGGCCTCCGCGAGTCCGGGCCCTCTGTTGCTCCGACCTCCACCTGCTGTACCTGCTCAGCTGTGATGTGCCAACCAGACTGTGCCCCAGGAGACTCATCACTAAATAGGCCCGCCGGGGTGTGTATCTCTGGGATGATGGATGTGGTGGGAGAAAGCAGTGCCGCAAGCCCGACGCTCTCAATGCTTAGGGCCTCGTCCATGGTGTGGGGCTGCTCAGCGACAGGAGGGTTGTCCCTGGCCATTTCTGGTGGTGGTGGTGGACTTCGAACCCTCTGTGCGTCCTGGTCCGCAGATTGGGTTGGGGCGGATAGGGCTGCCCGCTGATCGGGCACCCTCTGTTGTGAGGCCCCGGGTGAGGTGGCGGCAGATTCCTGTCTCCGTCTGGAGGCAGACGGCCCTGGTCGTTCGGCATCACGTCCTAGGGAAGAGAATGAGACGGGTTATTTCGATTTGCTCGGCAGGCCGCTGGACGGTCCCAGTGGGCAGGGTTTGTGAAGGGACAGAGGATGGTGGAGGTGTCCCAGTGGGCAGGGTTTGTGAAGGGACAGAGGATGGGGGAGGTGTCCCAGTGGGCAGGGTTTGTGAAGGGACAGAGGATGGGGGAGGTGTCCCAGTGGGCAGGGTTTGTGAAGGGACAGAGGATGGGGGAGGTGTCCCAGTGGGCAGGGTTTGTGAAGGGACAGAGGATGGGGGAGGGGTGAGTGTTTGTCAGGGAGGGTTGTCTCACTTGCTGCAGTTCCGCCAACCTCGCATTGCGCGATATCGCGGGTGGCAGACCCCCCAACAAGGTCCAGTGCCCTCTGTTCAAAGGTGCTGAGGGGGTCCATGTTGGGCGAACCCCCTCCAGTCTTGTGCCGCTCACGGTGGTTATGACCGGCCTTGGCCTGTTGGGGGAGGAAACATAGGTAGATCATTACAAAACGGTAGGTATCAGCAGTCCGTTCAGATACTGGCACAGTTTGGGGGGGGCAAGTTGTCATCAGACGATTGCATCTCTCCTCGGGGCCAGAGCGCTGGGTCTGTGACAACTTTGTGAACCACCCTCAAATAACTCTGCCCCAAACCCTCTCCCCCCCCCCCCCCCAGGCAGTTGAGGGGGAGGGATGGTTGTGACTAGGGGGCACCCTCATGGCACTTACCCTGGCAGACCTGGTGAGGTCGTGTAGCTTCTTCCTACATTGCTCTGCTGAGCGAGGGGTCTGCCCCACAGCACTGACGGCAGCAGCCACGTCACGCCAGGCCTGGCGTACCGTGCTGGCAGGTTGGCGATGCCCTCTCCGCGGGCGGATGATGCCCCTCCTCTGCTCCACGGCATCGAGCAGCGCCTCGACGTCTGCATCTACAAAGCGAGGAGCAGCTCTCCTCGGCTCCGACATCCTGCCCGACAGATTCTGTGGTCGCCCGCGCCTTTTTACGGCGTCGGGCGGCGTCACATGGGCGGGTTCGTGTCGTCGTCGCGTTCCGTCGTCATCACGCACGTAATTGACGCGGCCGCGCTACTAGCCCATTTCCAGGAAGTGAATCCGTCGGGAAATGAAGCCTTCGCGACCGTCGTAAAACGGTCCCGATTTTTACGACGGTTTGGCGACTTTCCGCGGGTGCGGAGAATTTCGCCCCAAATATTCACTCTTAGGTTCAAGTATTATTGATTGCTATTCATTTACTGTAGGCAGGTGGTGGGCAATAATATCCAAACATAAGCATTATCATCAGGACTAGGCCACTCGGCCCTTGAGTCTGCTACAAAATTTAATACGATCAAGGATGATCTGATTGTAACCTCAACTCCACATTCCTGCCTCACCCCCTTGTTAATCTAGAACCTATCAAAGCCTTAAAAATATTCAAGACTCTGCTTCCACTGCCGTTTGAGACTCACAACCCTCTGAGAGAAAATAAATTCGCCTCATCTTAAATGAGAAATCCTTTTTTAACCGGGGGATTCACTTGTGTTTCTATAAGTATATAGGGCGGGATTCTCATACCCCCCCCGGGGCCGGGTCGGAGAACCCCCGGGGGGCAGCGTGAATCCCGCCTCCCCGCCCCGCCACCGGCTGCAGTATTCTCCGGCGCTGTTTTTTGGGCGGGGGCGGGATTCATGCCACGCCGTTGGGGCCGTTGCAGCGCCCCCCCCCCCCCCCCCCCCCCCCCCGGGCAATTCGCCGGGCACCAATGGGCCGAGCAGCAGTCTGTTTTTGGTCAGTCCTGCCGGTGTAGGTTACGCATGGTCCCACACGGCGGGACCTGGCAGGTACGTCGGTGGCGGCGGTCCTTGGGGGGGGGGTTCCAACCCCGGGCGGGGTCCCCCCACGGTGGCCTGGCCCCCGATCGGGGCCCACCGATCTGCACGAGGGCCTGTTCTGTGGGGGCACTTCTTCCTTCCGTGCCGGGCCCCTATAGGGCTCCACCATGGCTGGCGCAGAGAAGAGAACCCCCCCGCGCATGCACCAAAATACGACAGGCGGTCTGTGCATGCGCGGAACCGCGCATGCACGAGATTACAACGGCTGGTCCGTGCATGCGCAGACTCACGCAGTACCTTCGGCACTGGCTGGAGTGCTGCCAACGCCTCTGGCATCCACCTAGTCCCCCTAGACAGGTGAGAATTCCTCACCTCAGGGGCCTGTTGACGCCGGAGTTGTTGCCGCTGGTTTTCCTGCCGGCGTAGGGACTTAGTCCCTGGAAGGGAGAATCCCGGCCATAATGCTTAAAACCTTGGTTATTGGGTTTGGAGGTAGTCTTGTAATCTGTAACTGTTCAAGGGGATTGGGTCCCAGTCATATCTTTCACTGGCTTTCTGGACCATAACTACTATTACAGAGCAGCACGGTAGCACAGTGGATAGCACTGTAGCTTTACAGCACCAGGTTCAATTCCCCGCTGGGTCACTGTCTGTGCGGTGTCTGCACATTCTCCCTGTGTCTGCGTGGGTTTCCTCCGGGTACTCCGGTTTCCTCCCACAGTCCAAAGATGTGCAGGTTAGGTGGATTGGCCATGCTAAATTACCCTTAATGTCAAAAAGGTTAGGAGAGGTTATTGGATCACGGGGATCAGGTGGATAGGCTTGGGTGGGTCGGTGCATACTCGATGGGCTGAATGGCCTCCTTCTGCACTGTGTGTTCTATGTTCTACATAACTACCTGCAGAATAAGGGCAGGATTTACCTGCCTTGGTGCGTCCGACTTGGTGTCACAATGAGGCTGTTGAATCTCGTGAGAGTCCTCTTGTGAAATTCACGACGCTCAAGATGTCTCGTGAGATTCAACTGAACCTCACGAGACGTCACGATCTGGATCTCACCTTCACTGGGCATGATCCAGATCAGCATATTTTAATGAGCCATGAGGCTCATTTAAATATATCTGCCCTGTATTTTCCTGGGGCCTAGAAACAGCCTCCTCAGCAAAACTTCGACAGGGCCAAAAAAAAGCAAAGTGCCATTAAATAACAGGGTGTTTCTTGACGCAGTAGTCATCGAGAAACACCCCGTTAAGCGCAACCAAAGGCGGCCTCGAGTTTTTCCTGTTAAATCGCGCCCTAAAACTCCACTGGTGTATTCCAACAATATGTCAGCAGTGAGTCAGTTAGTTGCACTATTGCCTCTGAATCAGATTTGGGGGTCAAGGAAATAACTCCCATAATGGGAGTTATGTACAGACCTCCTAACAGTGGTCAGGACCAGAGGTGCAACATGTACCGGGAAATAGAAAAGGCATGTCAGAAAGGCAAGGTCACGGTGATCATGGGGGACTTCAATATGCAGGTGGATTGGGTAAATAACGTAGCCAGTGGATCCAAAGAAAAGGAATTCATGGAATGCTTACAAGATGGCTTTTTGGAACAGCTTGTCATGGAGCCCACAAGGGAGCAGGCTATTCTGGACCTAGTGCTATGTAATGAACCAGACTTTATAAAAGATCTTAAAGTAAGAGAACACTTAGGAAGCAGCGATCATAATATGGTTGAGTTCAGTCTGCAGTTTGAAAGAGAGAAGGCAAAATCGGATGTAATGGTGTTACAGTTAAATAAAGGTAATTACGAGGGCATGAGAGAGGAACTGGCGAAAATCGACTGGAAGCAGACCCTAGTGGGGAAGACAGCAGAGCAAAAATGGCAGGAGTTTGTAAGCATAATTGAGGACACTGTACAGAGGTTCATCCCCAAGAAAAGAAAGATTATCCGGGGAGGGATTAGACAGCCATGGCTGACAAAGGAGGTCAGGAAATGTATCAAAGAAAAAGAGAGATCCTATAAAGTGGCCAAAAGCACTGGGAAATCAGAAGATTGGGAAGGCTACAAAAACAAACAGAGGTTAACAAAGAGACAAATAAGGAAGGAGAGGATCAAATATGAAGGCAGGCTAGCCAGTAATATAAGAAATGATAGTAAAAGTTTCTTTCAATACATAAGAAACAAACGACAGGCCAAAGTAGACATTGGGCCAATTCAAACTGATTCCGGAAGGCTAGTGATGGGAGACGAGGAAATGGCTGGAGAACTTAATAAGTACTTTGCGTCTGTCTTCACAGTGGAAGACATGAGTAATAGCCCAAAAATTATAGAGTGTCAGGGGGCTGAGTTGAGTATGGTTGCCATTACAAAAGAGATGGTGCTAAAAAAGCTAAAAGGTCTTAAAATTGACAAATCTCCTGGCCCCGATGGGCTACATCCTAGAGTTCTGAGGGAGGTGGCTGAAGAAATAGCGGAAGCGTTGGTTGAGATCTTTCATAAATCACTGGAGTCAGGGAAAGTCCCGGACGATTGGAAGATCGCTGTTGTAACCCCCTTGTTCAAGAAAGGATCAAGACAAAAGATGGAAAATTATAGGCCAATTAGCCTAACCTCGGTCGTTGGTAAAATTCTAGAATCGATCGTTAAGGATGAGATTTCTAAATTCTTGGAAGAGCAGGGTCGGATTAGAACAAGTCAACATGGATTTAGTAAGGGGAGGTCGTGTCTGACGAACCTGTTAGAATTCTTTGAGGAGGTGACAAGTAGGTTAGACCAGGGAAACCCAGTGGATGTGGTCTATCTGGATTTCCAAAAGGCCTTTGATAAGGTGCCACACAGGAGGCTGCTGAGTAAGGTGAGGGCCCATGGTGTTCGAGGTGAGCTACTGGCATGGGTTGAGGATTGGCTGTCTGACAGAAGGCAGAGAGTTGGGATAAAAGGTTCTTTTTCGGAATGGCAGCCGGTGACCAGCGGTGTCCCACAGGGTTCAGTATTGGGGCCGCAGCTGTTCACCATATATATTAATGATCTGGATGAAGGGACTGGGGGCATTCTAGCGAAGTTTGCCGATGATACGAAGTTAGGTGGTCAGGCAGATAGTGCTGAGGAAGTGGGGATGCTGCAGAAGGATCTAGACAGTTTGGGAGAGTGGTGCAGGAAATGGCTGATGCAATTCAACGTGAGAAAATGTGAGGTCTTGCACTTTGGAAAAAAGAATCCAAGCATAGACTACTTTCTAAACGGTGAGAAAATTCATAAAGCCAAAGTACAAAGGGATCTGGGAGTGCTAGTCTAGGATTCCCTAAAGGTAAACATGCAGGTTGAATCTGTGATTAAGAAAGCGAATGCAATGTTGTCATTTATCTCAAGAGGGTTGGAATATAAAAGCAGCGATGTGCTACTGAGCCTTTATAAGGCTCTGGTTAGGCCCCATTTGGAGTACTGTGTCCAGTTTTGGGCCCCACATCTCAGGAAGGACATACTGGCACTGGAGCGTGTCCAGCGGAGATTCACACGGATGATCCCTGGAATGGCGGGTCTAACATATGATGAACGGCTGAGGATCCTGGGATTGTATTCATTGGAGTTTAGAAGGTTAAGGGGAGATCTAATAGAAACTTACAAGATAATACATGGCTTAGAAAGGGTGGACGCAAAGAAACTGTTTCCGTTAGGCGAGGAGACGAGGACCCGTGGGCACAGCCTTAGAATTAGAGGGGGTAATTTCAGAACAGAAATGCGGAGACATTTCTTCAGCCAGAGAGTGGTGGGCCTGTGGAATTCATTGCCGCGGAGTGCAGTGGAGGCCGGGACGCTAAATGGCTTCAAGGCAGAGATAGATAAATTCTTGATGTCGCGAGGAATTAAGGGCTACGGGGAGAATGCTGGTAGGTGGAGTTGAAATGCCCATCAGCCATGATTGAATGGCGGAGTGGACTCGATGGGCCGAATGGCCTTACTTCCACTTCCTATGTCTTATGGTCTTATGGTCTTATGGAATCCCTAAAAAAACAAGGCCAACATTCCAGTGCTGTACAGATGGAGTGTTTCACTATCAGAGGTGCAGCTTTTTGGGTAAAAACTGTTTGGCCCCTCAAGGTGAACATAGAAGGTTCCACAGTAATATTTTGAAGAGCAGTGGAATTGTCCCCGGTGTGTTGGACAAATATTTATCCTTCAATCAACATCACAAGAAACAAATTATCTGGGTTATTATCACATTGCTGTTTCTAGGAACGTGCTGTGCACTCATTGGCTGCTGTGTTCCCTACATGACTACACTTCAGTACTTCATTGGCTGTAAAATGCTTTGGGATATCCTGAAGTCATGAAAGGTGCTGTAGAAATACGAGATTGCATTTTGCATTTATAGTACGCAAGGATGTTTTCATTCTCTCACCCAGGGCGGGAATCAAACAGATTTAGATTTAGATTTATCGTCATGTGTACCGAGACACAGTGAAAGGTATTGTTATGCGTACAGCCCAGGCAGATCGCTCCATTCATGAAAAGCATAGGACATTCGATAAATACACAATGTAAGTACTAGACATTGGATGAAGCATACGGAGTATGGTGCCACAGCAGTAGAGAAGATGCATTGAGTGATCAGTTCAGTCCAGAAGAGGATAATTCAGGAGTCTGGTAACAGTGGGGAAGAAGCTGTTTTTGAATCTGTTAGCCACGTTCTCAGACTTCTGTAGCTTCTGCCCGATGGAAGAGATTGGAAGAGAGAATAACCTGGGTCTTTGATTATGCTGCCTGCTTTCCCATGGCAGCGGGAGGTGTAGATAGAGTCAATGGATGGGAGGCGGGTTTGGGTGATGGACTGGGCTGTGTTCACAACTCTCTGTAGTACCTTACAGTCTTGGGCCGTAACAGGCTGTGCTGCAGCCAGAACAGGACCAAGTGCAAAGGGTGGAAGGCTAATGTTGAACTCACAAGGCATTCAATTCCAAATTGTAATATTAAGAATAGGGAAGTACAGCTGCCACCACGGAAGTGGTCTGTTTTTTGAATTGAATGTTGCGTACTGTCTATGGTATTGGGAAAGTTACTGACGAAGAAACTGCATTTATAATAGTTGGGGGAGAATTCCTCTGGTCACTAAATAGGGTAGCGAAACTAAAATATATTTTTGAATGCAATTACTATTTTGCTGCCTACAAATCTGAGTACTGGTTTCCCTAACATGGGGGGCGGGATTCTCCAATCCTGTGGCCAAGTGTCCACGCCGTCGTAAAACGGAATGGGCCGCTCCCACGACTAATTCTGGCCCCTCCAGGGGGCCAACACGGCGCTGGAGTGGTTCATGCCGCTCCAGCTGCAGATCCCGGTGCGAACTGTGCACCGCGGAATCCGCGCATGCGCAGTTGCGCCGGCACAAATCAGGACGTGTGCGGTGGCACCGGCGCCAATGCGCGCATGCCCAGTGGCCTCCTTCAACGCGCCGGCCCCGACGCAACATGGCGCAAGACTACAGGGGCCGTCGCGTAGGAAAGGATGCCCCCAGCCACAGAGGCTGGTCCGCAGATCGGTAGGCCGCAATTGCGGCCCGGCCACATCGGAGGCCCCCCAGGGTTGGACCCTCCCTCCCCCCCAAAGGCTGCCACCCGATCCTTACACGCCAAGGTCCCACCGGCCCAGAGCAGGTTAGAACAGCGGTGGCGGGACTCGGCTCTTTTCGTACGGCCGCTCGGCCCATCCAGGCTGGAGTATCGGTGGGCCGGCTGCGTAGAGCAGCCCGCGACTGGCGCCGCGCCAGCCATGCCGGTGCTGTTGCCGCCTATTCTCTGCTCTCGTGCCGGCGTCGGGGCGGCATGGCGCGATTCGTGCGGCCCGTCGGCGATTCTGCGACTCAGCGCGGGGTCAGAGAATCCCGCCCCAGGAAGCAACTGTTAGCATGAAGGCTTTCTTTCTCTGTATAAGATGAAGCCAACGGGTTTTGTGGTGATGTGGGTTGGTTACAATGGGAAATACCATTGACTATCGGTGGGAAGATAGATTCCCACCTCCAGTAAATAGCGCACGGCTGAGAAACGTGCGGTTGGCGGAACGGAGAATCCCACCCCATATCTCAATAAACTTCAAGTCAATGGGAGAGGCCCAGACTAATGCTCTGGAGAACGTGGTTCAAATACCACCACAGCAACTGGTGAAATTTCATTTCAGTTCATAAATCAGGGGGTGGATTCAACTAAAAAATTTCAAATTGTCCTTTTGGACGGGTTTGGCGGGTTGTTTCTCGTTGGCTTTTAGGGTGAGATGCACACTGGTGTTCACCCACACTTAGGGAGTGATCTATCGGCCTCACCACACCCGACTCGGGTGAGGCCGATGAATCTTGTGAGAGGTCTCTCGCAAGATTTACCGGCCCTGTCATGCCTTATGAGATCTAACGAGACCTTGTGAGGCGTCGCGGTCTGGATCCCGCTCACTGAGGTCAGGAACTAGATTTGCATATTCAAGTGAGCAGTTAGTCTCACTTGAATATGTCTACATTGGATCTACCCAGTGCCCGGGACCTAATGGCCTTGCCGCTGAGACCCCAAGCGGACACCATGGGCGGAATTCTCCGCAAGGCCCGACGCCATCATGAAACTCGGAGAGGTTCACGGCGGCGTCGGAGGCCGCTCCTCGCCCCCTATTATCCCCCCCACCCGGGGGGCTAGGAGGGCCGTGCCGTAAATCTCGGCCACGGGGCTTTGCTGCTGGCGTCAAGGCCCGGCGCACCGAGAATGACGCTGCCGGCATGCCTAATGACGTCAGCCGCGCATGCGCGGTTGCCGTCTTCCCCTCCGCAGCCCCACAAGACGTGGCGGCTTGAACTTGCGGGGCGGTGGAGGGGAAAGAGTGCGTCCCTTTGAGACGCCGGCCCGACGATCGGTGGGATCGCGGGCCAGTCCCCTCCCGAGCACGGTCGTGGAGCTCATTCCCCTCTCCGCCCCCCACATGCCACAAATCAGCTTTTGGCGCCATGTTCACGTCGGCAGCGACCAGGTGTGGTTGCCGCTGGCGTGAACCGATCGGGAACGGCAAGCCGCTCGGCCCATCTGGGTTGGAGAATCATGGGTCGCCGTGAAAAACGGCGGCCCGCCATTCTCCGAGCGGCCTGTCGCAAAACGCGACACGCCATTTTGGGGTGGTGGGAGAATCGCGGTGGGTGCCAGAGCGGCCCTCCCGCGATTCTCCCACCCAGCCTGGGCAGCGGAGAATCGCGCCCCACATACCAAAGGTTTCAACAAATGTAGACCAGGTGCACTGGCCCCGGCGGGGTGGGGGGTTCTCCCAGGCAATTGGGGCTCCTGAGTGGTTGGGCTTGTGGTACGCTGGCACCCTCAATGTATTCCAGACACTGTGGCACTACTACCAGGGTGCCAGGCTGGCAGTGCCACGGTGCCAGGTGGCATCTTGCCTGTGCTGGATTTCAGGACCGAGGTGCCCTGCCTTTATGAGGTGGGGTGCAGGAGGCTCGATAGCCCCTTATTGGTGCTTTGAGGGAGTCCAAAGCCATGGTGGCAGGGTGGGGGGTTTGGTCTAGTCCAGAGATGAGGGCACCATTTAAAAATAGTGCCCCAATCTTTTCCTGCACTGGCAAGCGGAGCTCATTAGCGCAGGGAATGGGACTAAGTGTGGCCTCAGCAGGGCATTCCTCGCCCAGGCCAGCAATGAAGAAGCGGGGTCATTCACAGTGCTGCCAGCGCCAGGAAACATCTGGCTAAATGCGTCCAACACAGGACTCTGTTTAATTTCCATTAAGATGCACTCTGAGTCATTTTTTGGGGTTCTGGGGAGTTTCTCCCTCATCTAGCCCACAAGTAGAAATGTCTCCAGCAGAGGGGAGCTGATCCCACCGGCGAGACCAGCTGCTCAGCGATCGGTCCTCCACAACCCCCACCCATTGACAAATTCAACCCCCGCACTCACGGGCATTGCCCACCCCCCACCAAGTGAGGACACCATGCTATAGGGTCACCGAGGCCCCCCCCCCCCCCCCCCCCCCACTTTTCATGTCTGCCCACACACCCCTTAACCCCCCCCCCCCCCCCCCCCCCTTTCAGGACCCTCCCTTCTTCCCCAACGTTTATGAGGCCCCTTCATACTCACTCTTCACCACCCCACACTTCATGGGCATGGCCCCCCTCAGGCCCTAGCTCTTGGCAGTGCCATCCTGGCACCTGGGCATCCAGCACTGCCACCCTGGTGCCCTAGTCATGCCCATGCGAGCCTGGCAGTGCCATCTGGGCACCCTGGCAGTGCCAGGTCAGTGTCAAGCTGCCCAGGTGTCAGCAGGAGTGTTAGGATGTCATCCTGCCCTGTCCCCACCCACCAGGGGTATCCAATGACCTGGGAGACCTCAACAGGCGTTGTTACACACAGCACTAAATGGCTCCCTGGCGCAGTCTCCCAGGCGAGACCATTCGACCCCAGGCACCAGGAAAAACCGGTGCATATATATTTAAATGATTTAATGGATCTCTCACGAGATTCAACAGCCTCGTCCTGACACCACGTCTGATGCGATGAGGCTGTTAAATCGCGCCCCGGAATTAGAAAAGCTGGTGACCATGAAACTATCATCTGGTTCATTGATGTCATTCAGGGAAGGAAATCTGCCTTCCTTACCAGGTGTGGCTGCATGTGACTCCAGACACACAGCAATGTGGTTGATTCTTAAACTGCCCCCGAAATGGCCAAGCAAGCCACTGAGTTCAAGGGCAATTAGGGATGTGAAATATATGCTGGCCTTGCCAGCGATGCTCACACCCCTGAAAGAATTTTTTAAAAGTCATTCTGTCAGATTAGATGATGGCTTGCACCTCTGATACAAAGTGGCAAAGTAATTGTACATAAAATAGGGCAGGATTTAATGGTTCCTCATTGCTGGAGTTTGTAGATGGTTGGAGGGAAGGGGGAGGGGTGGGTTCACAGGGAGGTTTGTTAAATTCCGTGGTGGCATAGATACATAGATACATGGAAGATAGGAGCAGGAGGAGGCCTTTTGGCCCTTTGAGCCTGCTTCACCATTCATCATGATCATGGCTGATCATCCAACTCAATAGCCTAATCCTGCTTTCTCCCCATAGCCTTTGATCCCATTCTCCCCAAGTGCTGTATCCAGCCGCCTCTTGAATATATTCAAAGTTTTAACATCAATTACTTCCTGTGGTAATAAATTCCACAGGCTCACCACTCTATGTGTGAAGAAATTTCTCCTTATCTCTGTCCGAAATGGTTTGCCCTGAATCTTCAGGCTGTGACCCCTGGTTCTGGACACACCCATCATTGGTAACATCTTCCCTGCATCTAGCCTGTCTAGTCCTGTTAGAATTTTATAATTCTCTATGAGATTCCCCCCTCATTCTTCTGAACTTCTGCGAGAACAATCCCAACCTAGTCAATCTCTCCTCATATGATAGTCCCGCCACCCCTGGAATCAGTTTGGTAAACCTTCGCTACACTCCCTCGAGAGCAAGAACATCCTTCCTCAGAGAAGGAGACCAAAACTGCACACAATACTCCAAATGTGGCCTCACCAAGGCATCTTATCACCCACCCAGCATCCCTGACCTGCCCACAAGCCTAGGGTGGCAAGCCCATTCTTTCCCCAGTTGAGGCACTTATGGCCCTTTCCCACCTGGTCTCAATTTTGAGGATGGCAATGGAGGTTCAGGAGAAGGGGAGAGCCCAAGAGATCAATCTGCTCAGGTGGGAAGCAGGGGACATCTCCCTCAAGAGCTCCCTTTCCACATCGAAAACCTCCTCCCATGTCTGACCCTTGTGAGTGCTCAATCTCTCCATGGCCCCTTATGAAGATCCAAACTCCTTCTTCTCCACGCCCTTTAATTCTCACTACTAGGGGCGGCATGGCGGCACAGTGGTTAGCACTGCTGCCTCATGGTGCTGAGGACCAGGGTTTGATCCCAGCCTCGGGTCACTGACCGTGTGGAGTTTACACATTCTCTCCGTGACTGTGTGGGTCTCACCTCCACAACCCAAAGATGTGCAGGGTAGGTGGGTTGGGTACGCTAAATTACCCCTTAAATTTTTTTTTTTAAATTCTTACCTCCAATCCCTACATGAACCCCCTCCCCAGCACCTAACTGGACCCTGAGATTTAGAATCTGGGGACTGCATGTAGTCCCAGTCCAAGCCATATTTGCCGCTGGTGCTGCCACTGCCAATTAGATTGGTTGGCAACTCTCTGCGGGAATTCCGCCTGACTTAAGCATGGATGTCCTGTCTCCAGCCAATTAACACTCCACAGAGCATTAAATAGCTGTGGTGCCGCTTTAATCCCTGCCAACTCCTTGGGTGGCGGGGCGGGAAGATCCCAGAAATCCTTCCCATAGGACATGTACAATAAAGTTGCAGGGCCCAAGCATCCATAGATGCTCAGTAAAGGCCCTAAACTCAAACAGATTAAACAGATGTAAGGTAATGGATTGAAGAATGTTGTATCCAGTTACATAATAGCTGGTCAGGGAATTAGTTTGTATTTCATGGACCCACCAGTCAGACAGATTTGCTGCCACAGGGCCTCAGGATTTCACCCACAGTTTTAATTTACCTTTTTTCTTCATTCTAATTATACCTTATTAATCGCGTCGGCAAGTCTTATGGCTCTGACATTTTCCATTTAACATATATATATTGTATAGAACTGCTGCAGTTTGAAAAGTGTGTGGTATTATTTCACGAGATGGTTAATTTCCCTCTGTTCCTCATTTGTGTCCCTTGCCAAGCACTCAACGTTGTGGAATTCTACATCCTTCAGACTTTCCTTCCTCCATAATCTTTAAGCTTTCAAAACCCAAGCTGGGTGTTACCTGATCATTACTTCCTGATTGACTTTGTTTTCTCTTTGACTTTTTGTCAGCTTTGGCGGTGCCCGGCCCTGTGAGTTGCAATCTTTCTTCTCAAAGCTCTGTTGTACAGGAATTCCTTTAAAACTACAGGGGAAAATCTGAAAGGGAAAATGTGATCATGCCTTCATATTCTCAGAGGTTTCCACCTGCGGCATAACTTGCAGGAAATCGTTAATAGCAGTCGGCAAAGTCGGGAAACAACAGGCAACGTTTTAGCACTGTTGAGCCATTTGTTAAATACCGCAAGTGCTATAATTTGCAACATTAGCATTTCACAAATAAAACTGAATTCCATTTCCCCATTTTGTTGGTAGTTTATTGTTTGTCACGTCACTGTGTGTGGGACGATATAACAGGAGTGCAAAAATACACAGGACTGTCTTGGATTTGGCGCTGACAATAGCCAACTTCCAAGATAATGGAAGCTCAAACTATGCTTGAATTGCATACCCTTCAATCACAACCTCTGCCCAAAATGTTATCCAGCACCCTCGCTCTTGAATTTGTTGGCAATGTTCACATCCTTGGCGGCGGGAGGAGGGGGGGGCGGGGGGCAGGGGGGGGGGGGGGGGGGTGTCAGTTCCACACTTTCACCACCTAACTGCAAACTAAGTAAACTAAGTAAATCAAAACCACTTATCTTCTAACTTCTGAGTTTACACCTGCACTCTCGGATTACAGAGTCCACCTGCGAGACTCACATCTTAGCGCCCTGTAACTTACGCCTTAAAGTCTTGTTTGGCTTCTTCATTGCTGTTGCATGTTATCCTCAAAGATCAGAAACTTTTAAATTATTCTTAAATTTGATACCCTTCAATCACATATTTTGCCCCGCAAAAATGCTCATCTCTCTCTGGAAGTTATCGGTTAGTCATTGCTGTTAACATCTAAGGGAGTCTGCTACACAGATTACTCACTGACAGAACCTACAATGTTTTTCCTTCATAGCAATTTGTAATTGATTGAGACTTACATTTCACTGTACACCCCCCCCCCCTTCCCTTAACATCACTTTGTATATAGGCCCATCAGCCAATGCGTTAGTGGAATCCTACAAGTCTCACTTCAGGACTTGATGGCCACTGTTACGATGATGGAGAAAAAAACATGGAATTTTACACAGAAATATTGAACTTTAAAAATATTTTTTAAAGGACCCAAACCCCAAAGTTGACTGAGAATGTACGGTTAGCCACAGACATAGATGGCAACAAGGTGTTTCTCTCAGGGACAATGGAACCCCTCCCTGTCTTTCTAGGCAAGGTACTTCTAAAAGCATCCAAAATTGATTATCATCTCCAGCCCATTTTGAAGACACTGGGTGTTTTGCTTAGATTAACTAGTGTATTCCCGGTCCAGTTGGAATATACAAATAAGGGGGTTAAAAGCTAGCTGAGAGTTGCCCAGGGCTTGTTTGCCTGCCTGCCTGTCTGTGTGTGCTGCAAGGTAAAGCAACTGGAAGTTTTCCACACTGAAGCCATGTAATACAGCACCAGAACCAATGTCCCTGGAGAAAGGAAATAATCACCGTTTGCAAGAATATATAAAACGCTCTCTCTGAATGTTGAAGTCAACCAGCCAGTATAAGCATCACAGCGAGAAAAAAACAATCAAAATCTCTCTCCCAAACCACAGCACACTTGATCTGAAGAGTCAACTACTCGTCTGCAGAAGTCCATGAAACTAGAATCGATTTGTAATGGCGACATACGTCATTACCTATTGCTCACAACTCTTTTTTTAAAAACCTTTATCCAATTAAGGGGCAATTTAGTATGGCCAATCCAACTATCCTCCACATCTTTGGATTGTGGGGGTGAGACGCATGCATACACGGGGAGAATGTGCAAGCTCCACACGGACCGTGACCCGGGGCCAGGATTGAACCCGGGTCCTCGGCGCCGTGAGGCAGCAGTGCTAACCACTGCACCACTGTGCTACGTATTCCTCACAACTCAAGGATCGTTCCATATAACTTTTTATTTATATTTAGTTATTGGACTCTGTTCTTATTTCTAATTTGTATGATTGTAGATCCATGTGTTTTACCATTTCTTTAGTAGTTAATAACTCTATCTTAACTCAAGAAATCTTGGTGAAATGGGCTCCTTTTTAAACATAGCTATTGGGTCTGGAAAAGGTATCTAAGGAAAGTGGAACTTTGTTAGATTAAACCTTTGTTGATGCGAGCAGAGAGTGGGTTGAATAAAACATGGAGACAGTCATCCCTCCTCAACCGGATTTGTGACAATTTGAGGAATATCCCAGCGGATGGTGACAAATCAAGGGATCTCGCCCAGATCAAAAAGCTTTTGGGGAACCTCACCTTGGGCTGGTTGTAACACCACAGAAGGTGTATTTGTAACGTAGCCAAACAGGTTGATTATCAGCCTGTAGGTCCCTCTAATACACTTGATGACAGATGG
The DNA here is from genome assembly GCF_902713615.1 of Scyliorhinus canicula. Classification (NCBI taxonomy): domain Eukaryota; kingdom Metazoa; phylum Chordata; class Chondrichthyes; order Carcharhiniformes; family Scyliorhinidae; genus Scyliorhinus; species Scyliorhinus canicula. Next base: position 207,809,772 of record NC_052146.1, read on the forward strand.
TAAGAGTGGGAAGGTTTCCTGGTCAGCTGCACAGCAGAAGGCAAAGACAAACCACTGCGATACTTTACCAAATAATCATGGATCAATTCAATGGAAGTCCAAGGTTTCAACACCTTCTTAGGGCACGGGACCTGGAGGAGGGGGATCCCTTCACCTCTCTATTCCACAGCACCAGCAAACCAAACAGCTTTTGTTTGTGTCCCAGCTTTTTTCAGTTTCTGATATGATCAGATTAGATGGGGAAGCGCTAGATAGCAATTTATTTGAACACCCAGCCTCTGCAAACATAGATAAAAGCAAATTACTGTGGGTGCCAGAATCTGAAGCAACAGAAAATACTGGACAATCTCAGCAGGTCTGACGGCGTCTGTAGAGAGAGAAGGGAGCAGACGTTTTGAGTCTGGATGATTTTTCATCAAAGCTAGAGAGCATTGGAAATTAGATGAAATTTATACTGTTGTAGTGGGGGTGGGGGGACTGCATGGAGCAGTAAGGGCTGAATAGAGGGCCAGTGGTAGGTGGAGGCTAGGGCGAGATTGACAAAGATGTTAAGGCCAAAAAGACAAGGAAAATGTAAAATTTCCTTGTTCCAGTCCTACTCCGGCCCATTCCCACAATTCTTTTATTGGTACATCGATAACTGTTTCGGTGCCGCTTCATGTTCCTGTCTGGAAATGGAAAAAATTATCAATTTTGCTTCCAATTTCCACCCCTCTATCATCTTCACTTGGTCCATCCCTGACACTTCCCTCCCCTTCTTTGACCTCTCTATCTTAATTTGTGGGCATGATGTGGAGATGCCGGCGTTGGACTGGGGTGAGCACAATAAGAAGTCTTACAACACCAGGTTAAAGTCCACCAGGTTAAAGTCCATTCACCTGAGGAAGGAGCAGTGCTCCGAAAGCTAGTGATTTGAAACAAACCTGTTGGACTTTAACCTGGTGTTGTAAGACGTCTTACTTAATTTGTGGGGATAGACTGTCCACTGGTATCCGTTACAAACCCACCAAATCCCACAGTTACTTTGACTACAGCTCGTCACACCCCAAATCCTGTCAAGTTCCATCCATTTTCCCAGTTCTTTCGACTCCCTTGGATCTGTTCCGTTGATGCCACTTTCCAAAATGGTGCTGCTGACATGCCTTCATTCTTCCTTAATCGCGGCTTCCCACTCACTGTGGTCGAGCGGGCTCTCAGCCATCATCCACCCATCATCCGCTCCTCTGCTCTCACCCCTTCCCCTTCCTCCCTCCCAAAACCAGGATAGGGACCCCCTTGTCCTCACTTTTCGCCCCACCAGCCTCTGAATTCAGAGGACCATCCTCCGCTATTTGAACCAACTCCAGCATGATGCGACCACCAAACACATCTTCAGCTCACTCCCCCTGACAGTATTCCGCAGGGACTGTTCCCGCTGGGGTAGCCTCGTCCACTTCCCCATCACCCCCAACATCTCGCCATCTTCCCACAGCACTTTCCTATGCAATCGCAGAAGATGCAACACCTGCCTCTTTACCTCCTCCCTGCTCACTATCCAAGGGTCTAAACATTCTTTTCAGGTGAGGCAGAACTCCGCATGCACCTCCTTCAATCTGGTCTGTTGCATTTGCTGCTCCCAGTATGGTCTACTCTACATTAGAGAGACTAAATGCAGACTGGGTGACCACTTTGCAGAACACCTTTGGTCAATCTGCAAGCAGGACCCAGACCTTCCTGTCCCTTGCCATTTCAACTCACTGTCCTGCTCTCATGTCCTCATGGCCTGCTGCAATGTCCCAGTGAAGCCCAACGCAAACAGGAGGAACAGCACTTCATCTTCCAATTAGACACATTACAGCCTTCCGGACTTAACATTGACTTAACAACTTCAGACTGTGAATTCTCTTTACCCCATTTTTATTTCTGTCAATTTATTTTCATTTTTTCCATTGCTCTGTTTTACCCTCACCATTGTTCCCCTCCCCCACCCCACCAGGGCCATCTGTTCCCTGTTCCTTCTTTTTCCAATTAAGGGGCAATTTAGCGTAGCCAATCCGCCTACCCTGCACATCTTTTGGGTGGTGGGGGCGAAACCGACGCAAACACAGGGAGAATATGCAAACTCCACACGGACAGTGACCCAGAGCAGGGATCGAACCTGAGACCTCGGCGCCGTGTGGCAGCAGGGCTAAACACTGCGCCACCGTGCTGCCCCTGTTCCCTGTACTTACTTGATCCTTTGACTGCTTACCTCTGTTCTGCCATTAATATATTCTGGTCTCTTAATGTGCTACTATCTTCATTGTTCTTAGCCATTCTCACCACCATTTACATCCCCTTTGTCTTTTTGTCCATGACATCTTTGTCAATCTCTCCTCAACCTCCACCTATAGCGAGCCTTCTATCCAGCCCTTACTGCTCCATCCCCCCATTCCTACATCAGTACAACTCTCATCCTGGGCGGGATTCTCTAATCCCGTGGCAGAGTCTCCACGTCATCGTAAACGCCGTCGCATTTTACAACGGCGTGAACGGGCCGACCCCTAATTCTGGCCCCTATAGGGGGCCAGCACGGCACTAGAGAGGTTAACACCGCTCCAGCTGCTGATCTCGGCGCAAACTGGGCACTGCGGGATCCGCGCATGCACAGTGGCTTCCTTCAACGTGCCGGCCCACACGCTACATGGCACAGGACTACAGGGCCGGCGCGTAGGAAGGAGGCCCCCAGCCAGAGAGGCCGGCCCGCCGATCGGTGGGCCCCGGTCGCGGGCCAGTCCACATCGGAGGCCTCCCCCGGGATTGGATCCCCCCTCCCCCCTACAGGCCTCCCCCAACACAACGGTCGCTTGGAGCATCCCGGGCCAAGAATCGGCAGGCCAGCTGTGTAGAGCGGCCCGCGACCTGCGCCGTGCCAACCACGCCGGCGCCAATGGCGCTGATTCTCCACTCTGCGGAGAATCACGTGCCGGCATCGGGGTGGCGTGGAGCGATTCGCGCCGGTCGCAAGGATTCTCCGACCCAGCCCCGGGCTAAGAGAATCCCGCCCTCTATTTGCAGTTCTGTCTAGCTCTGAAGAAGAGGCATACAGATTCAAAACGTTAGCTCCCTTCTCTCCACAGATGCTGTCAAACCTGCTGAGATTTTCTAGCATTTTCTGTTTTTGTGTCTGCAGGAATAGCCTGAATGGCCTTTATAATAATTTGTTTGCAATTTTCCAAAAGTTGAATACGACTATTTTAATTACTAATGTTGTAATCAGCTGTTATTGCTTCAGTATTTCGTGACTGTGGCAACCGAGAAGAATATGTGCATGCCATTGGACAGAATATGGGCAGCACGGTGGCGCAGTGGTTAGCACTGCTGCCTGACAGCGCCGAGGTCCCTAGTTCAATCCCGGCTCTGGGTCATTGTCCGTGTGGAGTTTGCACCTGCCCCTCTCTGTGTGTGTCTCACCCCCACAATACAAGAGAAGTGCTGGGTAAGTGGATTGGCCATGCTAAATTCCACCTTAATTGGAAAAATAAATTGGATACTATAAATTCACTTTTTAAAAAGTCATTGTACAGAGTCTATTCACAAAATGCTGGTAAAAAGAAAGACTTGTATTTAAATAGCAGTTTTCATAGCCAGCAGACATCTCATAGAGCTTTGCAACCAATAATGTACTTTTTGAAGTATATTCACTGTTGTAGCTTATGAAATGCAGCAGTATATTTGTGCCCAGCAAGCTCTCACAAACAGCAATGTGACAATGGGCGCGATCGACGGGTTTGTCACACCTACTTGGTGACGCGACAAGGCCGTTAAATCTCACACGAGGCCTCACGCGAGATTTGCAATGCTCAGACGCCTCGCAAGATCTAACGAGATCTCATGAGATGTCGCAATCTGGATGTCGCCAGCACCTTGGCCTCAACTGGGTGGAGGTCGTGGCGGTCCATGCTGTAACCCCAGTATGCCATGGATGACCAGGGAAATCGAGAATATTGTCAAGATGCATACGTGAGGTACAGGCAACTAAAAACAGATGAAGCACTTGAGGAATACAAGGCAAGCAGGGAGTTAGGAGGGAAAAAAAGGGTCACAAAATGTCCTTGGCAGACAGGAATAAGGAGAATCCCAAAGCATTTTCTACATATATTAGGAACAAGTGGTTAGCTAGAGAAAGAGTTGGTCCACTCAAGGACAAAGGAGGGAAAAAAAATTTTTTAAAATAATTTTTATTGAGAAATTTTGATTTTATACAACAATAACGCACCTTAGTAAAATACCGAAAATAACAATAATATTAACAATCATATACATTCGCCCCATCCCCATGAACAACCCAGCATTTTAACAACAACGCAAATTAACACACTATAAAGTTACAGAATAAACACTACAATAATGCATCCCCCCCCCCCCCCCCCCCCCCCCGGGTTGCTGCTGCTATTGACCCAGTTACCTATCTCTGAGCCAGGAAGTCCAGAAAAGGCTGCCACCGTTTATAGAACCCTTGTGTTGATCCTCTCAGGGCAAATTTGACCTTTTCCAATTTTATAAATCCCGCCATGCCACTGATCCAGGTCTCCACGCTTGGGGGCCTCGCATCCTTCCACTGTAGCAGAATCCTTCGACGGGCTACTAGGGACGCAAAGGCCAGGACCCCGGCCTCTTTCACCTCCTGCACTCCCGGCTCCACCCCAACCCCAAAAATCGCGAGTCCCCACCCTGGCTTGACCCTGGATCCAACTACCCTCGACACCGTCCCCGCCACCCCCTTCCAGAATTCTTCCAGTGCTGGGCATGCCCAGAACATATGGGCGTGGTTCGCAGGACTCCCCGAACATCTGGTGCACCTGTCCTCACCCCCAAAGAACCTACTCATCCTAGTCCCGGACATGTGGGCCCGGTGCAGCACCTTAAATTGGATGAGACTAAGCCTCGCACATGAGGAGGAAGAGTTGACTCTCTCCAAGGCCTCCGCCCAAGTCCCGTCCTCTATCTGCTCCCCGAGTTCCTCCTCCCATTTAGCCTTCAGCTCCTCCACTGACGACTCCTCCACCTCCTGCATTACCTTATAGATGTCAGACACCTTCCCCTCTCCTACCCACACCCCCGAAAGCACTCTGTCCATCTCAAAGGAGGGAAATTATGTGTAGAACCAGAGGAAGTAGTTGAGGTCCTTAATGAGTATTTTACATCGATATTCACAAAGGAGAGGGACATGTTGATTGCTGGTGTCTCCGAGGGCTGTGTAAACACTTTAGAACAGGTCATTATTACGATGGAGCAAGTGAGTTAAAAAGCATTAAGGTAGACAATTCCCCAGGGCCAGATGGCATCTATCCCAGATTGCTAAGAGAGACAAGAGATGAAATCGCTGGGCCTTTAACAGAAATCTTGTGTCCTCGTTGGCCACAGATGAGATCCCAGAGGTTTGGATGATAGCCAATGTTGTACCGTTATTTAAGAAGGGTTGCAAGGATAATCCGAGTAATGATAGGCCAGTGAGCTTGACGTCAATGATAGTGAAATTGTTGGAAAAGATTCTCAGAGATAGGATCTATGCACATTTGGAAGTGAATGGTCTTATTAGCGACAGACAGCATGGTTTTGTACAAGGGAGGTCTCACTAATTTAATTGAAATTTTGAGGAGGTGACAAAATGATTGACGAGGTAAGAGCTGTGGATGTTGTCTACATGGACTTTAGTAAAACATTTCATGAGGTTCCTCATGGCAGGCTGGTGCAAAAGAGTAAATCACATGGGGTCAGGGGTGAACTAGCTGGATGGATTCAGAACTGGCTTGGCCATAGAAGACAGAGGGTAGCAGTGAAAGGGTGTTTTTCCAAATGGAGGTCTGTAACTAGTGGTGTTCTGCAGGGATCAGTACTGGGACCTCTGCTCTTTGTAATATATATAAATGACTTGGAAGAAAACGTAGCGGGTCTGATTAGCGAGTTTGCGGATGATACTAAGATTGCAGGAGTTGAGGATAGTGATGAAGATTGTCAGAATACAACAGGATATAGATAGGCTGCAAAATTGGACAGAGAAATGGCAGATGGAATTTAACCCGGACAAATGCGAGGTCATGCATTTTGGCAGATCTAATTCAGGTGGGAGATATAAAATAAATGGCAGAACCATCAGGAGCATAGAGACACAGAGAGATCTGGGCGTACAGGTCCACAAATCCTTATAAGTGGCAGCACAGGTGGAAATGGTGGTAAAGAAAGCATATGGCATGCTTGCCTTCGTAGGACAGGGTAGTGAGTATAAAAGCTCAAAAATTATGTTACAGTTATATAGCACATTCGTTAGGCCATATTTGGAATACTGTGCCCAATTCTGGTCACCGCACTACCAGAAGGACGTGGAGGCTTTGAAGAGAGTACAGAAAAGGTTTACCAGGATGTTGCCTGGTATGGAAGGTATTAGCTACGAGGAGAGATTTAATAAATTGGGATTGTTCTCCCTAGAGAGACGGAGGCTGTGCGGCGACCTGATGGAAGTTTATAAAACTATTAAGGGTATAGATAGGGTGAACAGCTGGAGGCTTTTTCCCAGGGCAGAAATGACAATTACAAGGGGTACAAGTTCAAGGTGAGGGGGGATAGGTTCAGTGGAGATGTGCGGGGGCAGTTTTTTTTTACACAGAGGGTGGTGGTGGCCAGAATGAACTGCCAAGTGAGGTGGTTGAGGCAGATACGTTAGTGACCTTTGAGACATATATGGATAGGCACATGAACAGACGGGGTATAGAAGGATACAGGTGGTTGGTCTAGATAGGACACGTGATGGACACAGGCTTGTAGGGCCGAAGGGCCTGTTTCTGTGTTGTACTGTTCTTTATTCTCTTCTTTGTTCTTTGTAACGTCAGAGGGGTGGAACACTCTTGTTTCTGCGAAGCCGAACCCAGCGGCAGCAAAACACTGAAGAACCTCGGCGTGGTTCTATAAATGCTCCTGGTTTGAGGCCAGTATATGCATATGGCATATGGCTACTAAGAGACAGGGTTCCAACTCGATGTTCAGAATTGCAAAGGCACTATATTAATGTCAGCTTCTGTTGTTGAGATCACTTTCCATTTTAGGTTCACTGTTACTTTTTTTTGGATGAAACAATTGCATTGCCCTCAACCTTATTATTTCCTTTTCCACATTGAACTGCAACAGGCTTTTGTTACAGTTGGGGAAATGCGTCCTTTCAGCCAAGGCATCTGCCCTGGTCTGCTGCCAAACATCCCCCCCACTCACGGCGCCGAGGTCCCAGGCTCGATCCCGGCTCTGGGTCACTGTCCGTGTGGAGTTTGCACATTCTCCCTGTGTCTGCGTGGGTTTCGCCCCACAAGCCAAAAATGTGCAGGGTAGGTGGATTGGCCACGCTAAATTGCCCCTTAATTGGAAAAAATGAATTGGGTACTCTAAATTTTTTTTTAAAACATCCCCCCCACTCTCTCTTACTACGCTGTGGATGGGTGTACTGAGCGGAAACATCTTTCAGGCAAAAATGTGTTTGTATTTCATTTGAGTCAATACAATATGGCTGTTGCTTTTCTTTGTACAAGTTTATATGACTTGAGGCATTCCTATGATAGGACTGGCAGCTACCGAGGGAGTGGCTGTGGTCTCCTGTCACAGAATATTTGTACATGCAGGTAATTCATGGCTGTTGACCCATGATTTTCTCTGCAATATGATATTCTTTTTGTGAACCAGAAGCGCTGTTTAGAAGTTAATAACTCTTGGTTCTCTAAACACCCCACCCCCCGCCCCCCAACACCACCCCCACCCAACCAAATTATATATTTGTGACTGGCAAGGGCATCTCATGCTGGCACCATGTTATACAACAATAACACATTCTTTCGTAACTATTAAAGAATAAAATACTGTTTGCTGATCTTATAATGGGACTGTATTGAGATTTAGAAGCAAAGTTCAGAATGAATAATCGGTTTTACAATGTACATGCTGAAAGTTAGTTGTCTCATTTGGTCTGAACATGTGTGTTCTAATAGATTTTTATTTTCAAGTTTTTATTCCAGCCTATGGATCCAGTCTAACTGCAGGTTGCTCGCCTCTTGTAAATTCCATCATGGTACAGGTAACTCAACCCCACCATTTGGGATCAATCGACATTCTTTATCATTTTGAGATATGAACTCAAAGACCTATTGAAGCAGTACAAAGTCATTATTAGAACTGAGAAAGCATTGAGAAGCATATAGCACAGCACATAGCAGACTAACATTTGCTAATTGACTGCAATTTTGCAGGTCAAAACAGCCCAGAAGATTCAACATGCAATTTGCAGGTAACTTGTGTATTTGTGGCAGTCAGCAAGCACGGCTTGTTGTATTTAAAATTCAGTTTTTATCACTATTTGGCGAATGATTATGTAGATAACGTTGTACATTCGAGAGCAAATGGTGGCTACAAGGAAAAGTCACTGATTTCAGGTGTGATCCACTTTGTATTAACATTGCTCCCAAAGAAGGATTCAATTTGTTTCAGATCTCATTGTAGCCGCTTTATACACATGTGGGCAGAAATTTACAGTCGTCCGCTGGCTGGTCCATAAAATTCCACAGGTGGCCCTCCCACCCCCATCCTCTCCCCTGCCCCTGACCTGCCATAATTTTATAATAATTGATCACTTAAGGCCGCCTCCTTCCCAGCTTCAATTTTGAGGTTGGCAGGAAGGGCTCAGGGGCAGGCGGAGGCCTGGCAGGTCAATTTACTCAGGCCTTGGGCCTCCCTATTGAGTGAGGGGCAGTCGTCAGATTTCCAGCCAATTAACACTCCTGGGTGCACTAAATTGTTTTGGAACTGCTTTAATGAATGGGGAGATGTTACCCATTGACACTTTGGGTGGTGGGGTGGGAAATCCTGCCACCTGAAAAATCCTGCCCATGCATGTGGCATGGATTTGATATGAAGGCATAATAATAAGAATCATCTTTATTGCCACAAGTAGGCTTACATTACCACTGCAATGAAGTTACTTTGAAAAGCCCGTAGTCGCCACATTCCACTGCCTGTTCGGGTACACAGTGGGAGAATTCAGAATGTCCAAATTACCTAATAGCCCGTCCTTTGGGACTTGTGTGAGGAAACCGGAGCACCCGGAGGAAACCCGTACAGACTCCACACAGACAGCAACCCAAGCCAGGAATCGAACCTGGGACCCTGGCGCTGTGAAGCAACAGTGTTAACCTCTGTGCTACCATGCCTGAATGACCTATAGGGATTCATACTAGCTGGCACAGGCATGATGGGCTACCTTCTGTGTTGTAGGGTTCTGTGAGTCATGGGCAAATGTTGAATGCTTTTGTTGAAATTCCTCTCTCTTTATATTTACACATTACGGACAATAGTAAATTGAAATTTCTTTATACAGAAGGGGTTGTCCGTTAATGGAACAGATTACCACCGTGGGAGGCAGGACAAGAAATCTCAGCGTGTTTCCAGGAGGCCTGACAGAACTTCTAGTTAATAAATGGGCTTGAGAGTTATTAGAGTTTCACCTATGTCTGCCGTGTCTCACTTGGTAGCAAGCAGGAAGGGTAATGCTGGCCACGCAGTTCTGTCGCTAAGCATTGTGTTTGAGGACCTGAACCACCAAAGTGTTGCGTAGAGACTTCTCAGTGCTGGTTAATTGCAGTTAAATCGACAAATTAATTGTAAAACCTAAGTAGCGTCATCAACGTTTTGATATTTGTAGTGATTGTCCCTTAAAGGAAAACACAGCAGAGTAAGGGTCACATGGCCTGTGTTGCCCTTAAGTGGACAATCACCGCATATTACTAACTATTGATCCCATTATCGATTGCTTTGTCTTAGTGAGTGGCTAATCTCACTTCTGAGTCAGACGTTCTGGGTTTAAGTGCCACTCCAGAACTTGCGTGCAAAATTAAGGCCAGCGTTCTTGTGTAATACTGAGGGGCTGCCATATTGTTGGAGCTCTCAGCTTTTAGGCAAGACATTAAACTGAGGCTGGTCTGCCCTCTCAGCTGAATTAAAAATATCCCATGGCATTATTTTGAAGACGAGCAGGAGAGTTCTCCCTGGTGTCCAACATTGATCTCTCAACCAACATCATAAAATTGGATGATGTGGTCATTATCGGTTTGCTCTTCATGAGAGCTTGCTGTGCACAAATTGGCCACCAATTTCCCATATTTCAATAGCAACTATGGATGGGATTTTCCTGTCCCTCCCACTGTTGGGATCTTCCAGCGATGCTGAAAGTCTTCTTCTGCTTTCTTGGCTTGCCCCATCCTCGGCAGCAGATCCAGAAAATCCTATCCTAGACTTTGAAAGTATGAATATTGATTTGTCTTTGTTTAACAATTTTACTACACTTGTTTTCCATCTATTGTTCCTATATCCTTTACCACAAATCTGTAGAGCACTTTGGGATGGTCATGGAAGACGCGATTTAAATCCAAGACTTTCTTTCATTGATGGAATATTCGTTATAGGTTAGCTCGATAGGCTGAATGCCTTCACCTAGCTGAAACTGACTTTGTTATTGTATTCGCCACCTCTTGATTTAGGTGAGTTATCTTTAGAAATAGCGTAGCGAACAACTTCCAACAAGTGTGTTATTTGTTTATCTATTGGTCTGGAAAATGAAGGTCTATAAAGGTTCTTTTCATTTAAAGTTAAAATGTTCCTTTTTTCCGTAGAAAAATGTCCCCTAGGTTTTTGGTAACTAATAGATAAATGGTCTCAGGGTGGCACAGCGTAAAATTCTATTTCAAATACCAGAATGAGGAACATGAACTTTAAGCCTTTTTATTTGATTGTTGCTGCAATAAGTGTTTGGATTGTTCATTAATCTCGGGGTCCGCCACAAAAAAGCTCTTCTTTTGAGTATGAGCTGAAAGTCATCTCGCTGGCGAGACACTTTGCACTCCGCTTTCTGCATTGCCTAAGCACAGACTGGAAACTTCAGAGTCCATTAAACAATGCGGCTTTGCTGATCACAATACAGTGGTTTTCAATGTTTCCTGGGGAAACCACAAGCTCTGTTTGACCCATCTCACAGACACATTCCTCCTTCACGATAGTCTCTTCTTCTCTCTTGGTTTGAATAAAAAACTCCTGACACTGAATTGAGTGACAGTCCTTTTTTTTCGAAAGACCTATTTTAACTGGATTCTGAGTCAGCGATGAACAGAACAATAATACTTTCAGTACACAACAGGATTACAAAATACACTTCTGTTTAAAGTTCACTGAAATAAAAGCAGTAAAAGATGTAGGAATGATGGATGTAAAACAAGCAGAGGAAAATTGTTCAACAAAGACAAATCAACATTAATTTTTATATGACCATAGATTTAGATGTGCCTTTATTTCCTAATTTGTATGTAAAGCCATTTCTGGTACTAATTTCCATGAATCCCTCGAAATGTTATGCAATACATTGATTTTGGACTCAAACAATATAAATATATACAACTCCACAACAAATGTATTACGGAACTGAAGAATACCACTGTCATGATTTATATTTACAACACAGGGTGCTCAGGTGGCAGAATATGTTGCACGAGGAAAGAATAAAGCAGTCATGGACTTCCACTGTTAAGGATAACAGAAGAGTGCAGTAATGTGATTATGGTAATGATCAACAAGTCATAGTCTGTTGCTTTTGTTAACCGTAATTAACTTCTCGGAATGGCACAGGCAGCTTTCTCTATGCTCTCCCTGTGTGCATCAGATGGCCGTGCCTTTGTGTCGCAGTCTTCCATTTTCCCCGCAGGGACCACAGGCCTTCAAGTGCATGACTAAATGAATTCATTTCTGGAACAAAGGGAATAGAGATTGATATCTTTTGTTTAGGACATTCAATACCATATACCAAGCCAATTACTTAAGCTGTTTCTGTCAGTCCCATTACTGCTCCTATTGAGGCATGTTCTAATGCTGGATCATTCTCTTCCCAAGAATGTAGTGGAACAGATTAGAGGTTTAATGAGAAGGTTTCTATTGGGTATGTCTTTTCTCCCACCCCTTATCATTGCAGAATTTAGCAATCATACATAGGCAATAGGAAGGGGCTAAAGCTAATCTTGCATGAACTGATCAAAGACAAGTGCAGGATTGCATGAGGACACTTTGTGACTTATTATAAGCAGGGGACATATGTATATAATGTTCTGTCACAGCAATCTTATCAGCTGTTCATATCTGTTGAGAATCTGTGAACACAAGGAAAGATTTATGAAAGGAAATGGCTTATTGGCATTCATTTGGTGGGGATCTTTGAGTATCTGTATATACCTTTAAACATTACTGCCTTGATTAGTTGGTCAATTGTTCTCATGCTTCAAGACAGTGTTCAACAACAATCTAAAATAATGTTGTTGGCAAGAGGGACTTGTAAACCAAATGCTTTTTGGCATTATTAATATTCAAAGGTATCAGCAAACTTAACAATAATCGACTTCTGGACGTATTCGGTTAACGAAAGAGATCTTTTACTTGAATGCAAACTCAAATCAGATGACTGCTTTCTGGTGTGATATCGCAGCCCATGTTCCCTCCAAATCTTTTTTGTACTGGGTGGGCTTACATTATCCTGGAAATTTCCCTTGACAAACTAACAAAGTTGTCAGTGGCCTATTTGTTTTGATACACAGATTGTTGTACAGCTCTGCATGTAAGGCATGGTTAACATTAAAAACATCCCAGCACTCTTAAAAGTAGTGAGCTGTATGGAATGCTATGAGCTATTTTGATGTGGTGATGTGCTATGTAAATAGTATTCATTGTTACATGCAAAGGCCCAGTATTCCATTATACTGTATTACAGTGTATTTTGTCGTTTACCTACTGTAGTGCGATGTGCTTTAATACCACAATCGTGGTTTAATATCAATTGAAGTAAAATCTCATGTTGTTCTTTTTTTTATAAATTTAGAGTACCCAATTATTTTTCCAATTAAGGGGCAATTTAGCATGGCCTACCAGGCACATCTTTGGGTTGTGGGGATGAGACCCACGCAGATACAGGGTGAATGTGCAAACTCCACACGGACAATGACGTGGGGCCGGGATCGAACCAGGGTCCTCAGCGGTGCAAGGCAGCAGTGCTAACCACTGCACCACCATGCTGCAATCTCATGTCATTCTTATACAACTCAACAAATTCCGACAATTCTCATGGTTAGCCTAGAGTTTTGAAATTATTAGTAAATTAAAATTGCAAAATAAAATCAGCGAGGACCTCTTCAGTTGTTCTTTTGTTTTAAATCTGTAAATAAGAGAGAATGATCTGGTGATTTTATTGTAATAGGTAGTTATTTTGCTAAGTTATTACTATGACCTCGAGGGCACAGACAGATGGCTGTGTTACATTAAAAGGCAAAGCGTTGTTTCAATAATTTCAACAGCCCACTGATCATCAAATACAATATTATCTCTCTAAGCTATCCCTTAGGAAAATGTCAATGTTTCACTGGATTTAACAAAATTCCTAACATATGTGTCTGGTGGAGAGCAGGAAGGACTTTCGGAATCACAGAACACATGATGCTAGTGTATTATGTTATAGCATTAAGTGAACAATAAGAATTGTTTTTCATAAAACATTTGTGGACACTGAGTTTGGTTTATATATATTGGGAAGTATTTGAAGTTAAAGAGGCAACGTTTATATATCATAACAAAAGATGATAAGGTGGCTTGCAAATCTAATATTTAGTTGATCTCTACTTTATTACTATTAGGCTAAACTGTAACAACATATATGTAAAACAATGAAATTGTGTTTTTTAAATTCTTTCACAGGATGTGGGTGCCGTTGGTTAGACTAGCACTTATTGCCCACCCCTAATTGCCCTTCGTAAGATGCTGGTTAGCAGCCTTCTTGAACCGCTGCAATCCATGTGGCGTGGATGCACCTCCACATTGTTATTAGGGAGGGAATTCCAGGATTTTGACCCAGTGACAGTGAAGGAACGGTGATATATTTCCAAGTCAGGATGGGTGTGTGGTTTGGTGGGGAATTTGCACGTGGAGGTGTTACCATATGTCAGCTGTCCTTTTCCTTCTAGGTGGTAGAGATTGCAGGTTTGGAAGGTGCTCCCAAAAGAACTGTGGTAATTTGCTGCGCTGCATCCTGTAGATGGTACACACTGCTGCCATGGTGTGTCGGTGGTGAAGGGAATGAATGTTTAAGGTGGTGGATGAGGTGCCAATCAAGTGGATCTCTTTGAGGGCAGCACGGTGGCCTAGTGGTTAGCACAATCGCCTCACGGCGCTGAGGTCCCAGGTTCGATCCCGGCTCTGGGTCACTGTCCGTGTGGAGTTTGCACATTCTCCCCGTGTCTGCGTGGGTTTCGCCCCCACAACCCAAAAATGTGCAGAGTAGGTGGATTGGCCACGCTAAATTGCCCCTTAATTAGAAAAAATAATTGGCTAATCTAAATTTAAAAAATAAAAAAAAAAAAAAAAAAGTGGATCTCTTTGTATTGTATGGTGTTGAGCATCTTGTGTGTTGTTGGAACTGCACTCATCTAGGCAAGTGAAGAGTATTTTCCTGACTTGTGCCTTGTTCATAGCATTCCATACAGCGCACTACTTTTAAGAGTGCTGGGATGTTTTTAATGTTAACCATGTCTTACATGCAGAGCTGCACAACAATGGACAGGCTTCCGGGAGTTCGGATTTGAGTTACCCGCCGCAGGATTCATAGCCTCTGACCTGCTCCTGTAGCCGGAGTATTTATATGGCTAATCCAGTTCAGTTTCTGGTCAATGGTAACCCAGGATGTTGATAGTGATCAGTGATGGTGATGCCATTGAACGTCTAGGGGGCGATGGTTAGATTTTCTCTTGTTGGAGATGGTCATTGCCTGGCACTTGCATGGCATGTATGTAGGTTGCCACTTATCAGCCCAATCCTGAATATTGTCCAGGTCTTGCTGCATTTGGACATGGACTGCTTCAGTATCTGATGAGGCGTGAATGTGCTGAGCATTGTGCAGTCATCAGCCAACATCTCCACTTCTTTTTTTATAATAATCTTTTTTATTGTTGCAAGTAGGCTTACATTAACACTGCAATGAAGTTATTGTGAATAGCCCCTAGTCACCACATTCCGGCGCCTGTTTGGGTACACAGAGGGGAATTCAGAATGTCTAATTTACCTAACAAGAATGTCTTTTGGAACTTGTGGGAGGAAATCGGAGCATCCGGAGGAAACCAACACAGACACGGAGAGAACGTGCAGACTCTGCACAGATAGTGACCCAAGTGGGAATCGAGCATGAGACCCTGGCACAGTGAAGCAACAGTGCTAACCACTGTGCTACTGTGCTGCCCTCTATAACATCTCCACTTCTGATTATGAAGATCATCGATGAAGCAGCTGAAAATGGTTGGGCCTTGGACACCACACTGAGGAACTCCTGCAGCAATGTGTAGGGACTGAGATGGTTGATCTCTAATCACAAACATCTACCTCTGTGCTGGGTATCACTCCAACCTGTGGAGAGTTTCCCCCCTGATTTCCATTGACACCAATTTTACATAGATAGATAGACATCACTGACAATGGCTATTGAACCTATACATAGAATTTACAGTGCAGAAGGAGGCCATTCGGCCCATCGAGTCTGCAACATCTCCTGGAAAGAGCACCCTACCCAAGGTTAACACCTCCACCCTATCCTCAACCCAGTAACCCCACCCAACACTAAGGGCAATTTTGGACACTAAGGGCAATTTATCATGGCCAATCCACCTAACCTGCACATCTTTGGACTGTGGGAGAAAACCGGAGCACCCGGAGGAAACCCACGCACACACGGGGAGGATGTGCAGACTCCGCACAGACAGTGACCCAAGCCGGAATCGAACCTGGGACCCTGGAGCTGTGAAGCGATTGTGCTATCCACAATGCTACCGTGCTGCCCCAAATTTTCTAGATCCTCTTGATGCCAAAAGCGATCAAATGCTGCCTTGATGTCAAGGGCAGTCACTCTGACCTAACCTCTTGAGTTCAGCTCTTTTTCTCATATGTGGTTCAAGATTGCAATGTGGTAAGGAGCTGGGTGACCTTGACGGAAACCAAATTGAGCATCTGTGAGCAGGTTATTGCTGAGTAAGTTCCACTTGATAGTTGTATTGACAACCCCTTCCATCACTTTACTGATGATTGAGAGTAGACTGATGGGGCGGTAATTTGCAGGATTGGATGTGTCCTGCTTTAAGTGTACAGGACATATGTGGGGAATAACCATAGTCCTGAGTAGATGTCAGTATTGTAGCTGTGGTGGAACAGCTTGGCTGGGGCTGGCAAGTTCTGGAGCACAAGTCTTCAGCACCATTGCTTGCAATGTTGTCAGGACCCATAGCGTTTGCAGTATCCAGTGCATTCAGCCATTTCTTGGCATTGCGTGGAGTGAATCAAATTATGTCATGATTTTAACAGTAGTGTTATTTGTATTGAAACAGGTCCAAAAGGTGTTCTTTTTGTACTGAGAAATGTAGGAGGTAGGCAGACAAAGAATGGACAGTCCACTTTGCTTTGACACCAATATTCAGAAAGAGCCTAGCACTTCAACATTTATTCAGAGATTACTCACACTAAATTGTGCTTCTGATGGTAATAAACTCGAAATGATCTTTTCTACGTCAATTTTTTCATTCTTCAAGTGAAAATGTGTGATCCCACAAATAATGCTCAATTATTTTCCATACTTTTTTCGATAAATGAAATCACGAGCCTGCAATAAATGCTTCAAAACCCGCGTAAGGATTGGCATCATGCAGAAAGCTGCCTGGCAGGGTAAAGCTTCTTTTGAGGATCCAGATGGCATTGTCACGGGATGTTATAATGAGAAAGCTTTCTGTCTCTTTGTTCGCGCGTCTCTCAAAATTCTGCCTCTGACTTTCTGTCGAGATTTTTAACAATTTCCAGCTGTAGGAAGATAAGTGGAACCCCTGGATAAATGGTTTTACACTATCTCTCCAGACGTTTCAAAGACTTGTCAATGTCACGCCGAGACATTGGAAAGTTAGGCCTGGCATAATATACACACAAGTATATGATGGTGCATCAACACACACTGACTGACACACTGAAAGACCAATCAACACACAGAACACAGCAGCCAATCACCAGACAGGGCACGATCACTATAAAGCCAGAGGGCACTAGTTTTCCCGCTCATTCGGGATGCAGCCTCTGAGACAGCCAGAGCCCATAATCAGTAGCACGAACATCTGCCATGTGCTAGCAGTATAGTTTGGTTAGGTTAGCTATAGGTCTTCAGTCAACCTAACATAGTGACGACCCACAGTGCAAGTATGTTTAACAGCTCATAGTTAAATAAAATAGAGTTGTACTTCTACAAGTGTTGGCAGCCTGCCTCTCTCACTGCTCTGGTAAACGCAGTCATCACAGACCCAGCATACCCAACACATCAAGGCCCTGTATATTTGCCAAGGCTATATTCATCCAGTATATATTGTAATGGAAGGAGACCACATGAGGCTAAGAGGGTATTTCATAGGGTGGATGATGAAATGTTGAAGAGATTTCATTGTGTGACCAGGGAAAGTCTGTGTCCGGTGGTTTGGGAGTTAATGATAAGCAGCCATCAATTTGAAAATGATCACAATGAGCATTTGGAGAGGGGTTGGGAGAAATCTCATTATACTGAGGGTTTGTTGAGCATAAAATGCGTTGCCTCGGGGAATGGTTGAAGAAGAGATCACTGTATCTTCTAAGGACAATCTGGATAAAAGTTTGAAGTAGAGATAAATGCTTGATGCTGTGGAAGGAGGCATTGGGATTAGCGTCAGGATACTGTAGCAAAGAACTGGCACAATTCCGCTGGCGTGAATTGCCTCATTCTGTGCTATAATTTTGTAAGACATGTGTGACTATTCAGCATTCATCATTAACTTTGACAATTGCGTAGCATGTTTGAATAAGGGTGTAAGTGAGACTAAATTAGTGATTGGACCTCTGACAGGACGTAATGAATTGTAAAGTAATTATGTAATGTGCTTTAAAGCTTTACTTGCTTCTTAGCTTTAGGCAATTTAAGTTCCCCTCTTATGGTAATAGTTTGTCATCTTTAAATACAGAGCAAAGACACTAATGAGGTCAACAGAGGTGAAAAGAATCTGTTCGCAAAAGGCAACCCTGTTATCCCTCGGGAAGAAGAGAACCGCAGCTTGTTTTAGATCCAAATGTTTGAGGTAGGGTCAGCAGACTGTTACCCAAGCACTGGTAGATTTCAATCACATTCGAAGGCCTTCCCACGAAAAGTTGTACTGATGTCTTATTTTACACATAGCCGCAAGCTGCAGTATTCATTTGCCAAGATGTCATCCACTGATGTACCACTAAGAGAGATGTGCTTCTCCCCTACAAGGTTTCTTAACGTGCCCTACCCCCAACAGTACATATGGGGACAAACTGACAGCAGAAAAAGGTTTTTGTTAATTCAATGGGGTCAGACAACTTTCTTTTCTTATAACACAATTATAAATCCAACCAACAGCAATAAGCGAAATGGTCATATGTGCGTAACCACTGTGTTCATAGAATCATAGAATTTACAGTGCAGAAGGAGTACTCAGCCCATTGAGTCTGCACTGGCCCTTGGAAAGAGCACCCAACTCAAGCCCACGCCTCCACCCTATCCCCGTAACTCAGTAACCCCATTTAACCTTTTTGGACACAAACGACAATTGAGCATGGCCAATCCCGCACATTTTTGGACTGTGGAAGGAAACCGGAGCACCCGGAGGAAACCCACCCAGACATGGGAGAACGTGCGGACTCTGCACGGACACTGACCCAAGCTGGGAATTGAACCTGGGGCCCTGGAGCTGTGAAGCAACTGTGATAACCACTATGCTACTGTGCTGCCCACAAAGAAGGTATATTTTAAAAAATTATTTGCTTTGTTTTGAGCCTTTTGTTTTATACATTAAAATATCCTATCAGTAAAATTTTCTCGAAAACTTGGAATGAAAAAGATGATTTAAAAATTATGAATAATGATTTAAATTAACCAAATGTTGGCATATGTACTGACACCCCCCCCCCCCCCCCCCCTCCCCCCCCCCCCCCCCCCCCCCCGGCGTAAACATTATTTTGTTTTTAAATTTAAAGTGCCCAATTAAAGGGCAATTTAGCGTGGCCAATCCACCTACCAGGCACATCTTTGGCTTGTGGGGGTGAAACCCACACAGACACGGGGAGAATGTGCAAACTCAACACAGACAGTGACCTCAGATTGGGATCCAACACAGGTCCCTGGTGCTGTAAGCAGCAGTGCTAACCACTGTGCCATCATGCCACCCCGTACTTGACTAGCAAGCTGAATTACATACATCCACTAAATGATCATAATAATCTTTATTAGTGTCACAAGTAGGCTTACATTAACGCTGCTATGAAGTTACTGTGAAAATCACTAAGTCGCCACATTCCGGCACCTGTTTGGTTACACGGAGGGAGAATTCAGAGGGCGAAATTCTCCCCCCCCCCCCCACGACGGCTGGGAGAATAGGGGGAGGGCCTTCCCGACTTTTTTGGCGCCCTCCCGCTATTCTCCCCCCCCCCCGCCGAAATCCCGACACGAATCGCTGCCGCCGTTTTTTTACGGCCGGCAGCGATTCACAGCTGTTAGAAGGGCCGAAGTCCCAGCCCTTTACGACCTTTTTACGAACGGCAAACACACCTGGTCCTGCCGTTCGTAAAAACGTCGTGACCACCTGGAAAAAAATAACCATGGCACCGATTGGCACGGCAGTACCACGGCCGTGCCAAGGGTGCCATGGGCCCGCGATCGGTGCCCACCGATCGCGGGCAGCGGGCCCGATGCCCGCGCACTATTTGTCCTTCCGCCGCCCCGCAGTATCAATACGCGGGGCGGCTGAGGGGCAACCCGGACCGCGCATGCGCGGGTTTCGCGCAAAAAACGCGATGACGTCACCCGCGCATGCGCAGGTGGGAAGTCTTCCCACCTGCGCATGCGCGGCTGACGTCATATGACGCGTCAGCCGGCGCTAAGTCCGACAAGCGGGTTTAACGATTTTCGTTAAGCCCGACTTGTCGGAGCCTCCGACGTCGGGCTGCTAGCCCCGACGGGGGACCAGAATCGGTCCCCCGTCGGGAAGGGGCGCGATGCCGTAAAACCCGCCCGGGTTTTACGGCAGTTTGACGATTTCTCCCATTTTGGGAGAATTTCGCCCAGAATGTCCAATTCAACTAACAAGCACGTCTTTCGGCACTTGTGGGAGGAAAGTGGAGCATCTGGTGGAAACTCATGCAGGCACGGGGAGAACGCGCAGACTCAGCACAGACAGTGACCCAAGCCTGAATCGAACCTGGGACCCTGGAGCTGTGAAGCAACAGTGCTAACCACTGTGCTACCATGCCGCCCACTTGAGCTTGGACCACCATGGTAGACTTTGATTCATGGCGCCGAGGTCCCAGGTTCGATCCCCGCTCTGGGTCACTGTCAGTGGGGAGTTTGCACATTCTCCCCGTGTCTGCGTCGATTTCTCCCCCACAACCCAAAGATGTGTAGGGTAGGTAGATTGGTCACACTAAATTGCCCCTTAATTGGAAAAAATGAATTGGGTACTCTAAATTTGTTTTAAAAGGTGGACTTTAATATTTGACACTGTCACATGTGAGGCTTTCAAACTCAGCATAGTGACTAGAGGGAGTTAAACTGGGTCCTTCCTAATCTGAGAAGCTGGGAATGAGTTGTAGCACTACTGCAGTCCATGTGATGAAGTAACTAAATTTAGTCAGATTAATAATAATTTAATTGCTTAATTAAAATATTAACTTTTCCTAACTTTTTACCTGTGGCTTAGTGGACCGCACTCTCGTATCTGCACTGTCAGAGGCACCTTCTTTCCAATGAGATGTTCAACCAATGTCCTATCTGCCTTGTACACTGGATGTACACCATCCTAAGGCACTATCCAAAGAGGTGCAGGGCAGTTCTCCCAGACTTCTGGCCAACATTCAACCCCCAACCGCAATCTAAAACAGATGATCTCGTTTTTTATTTCATTGCTGGGAGTGAGAAGCTATTGTGATCAAATTGGCTGCCACATTTTCTATGTCCCAATTATGCATGTTTTTTGCCAGCCTAGCCAATCATCAATCTGTGCTCATACGTTATCCCTGACATCATGAACTTTTATTTTTTACAGTAACGTTTGATATGGCACCTTATCAAATGCCTTCTGGAAATCCAAGTAGAGTACATTTACAGGCTCCCCACTATCCACAGCACATGTTACACCTTCAAAGAACTCTAGTAAATTGGTTAAAGATGATTTGCCTTTCATAAAACCATGCTGACTCTTCCCAATGTTCTTGAGCTTGTCTTAGTGCTCAATTATGAGCTTTTTAATGATCAATTTAAACACCTTACCCACAACAGAGGTCAAGCTAACTGGCCTATAGATCGCAGTTTTTTGACTCCCTCTCTTCTTGAATCGAAGGGATGTTTGCTACTTTAGAGGATTGAACCTTTCTAGGCAGAATCTAATGGCATTTAGAAAATTAACTGCAAAGCATCTACTATTTTATTTGCCACCTCTTTTAAGACTCTAGGATGAAGTCCATCAGGATTGTCAGGCTGCAGCTCCATCTTTTTGCTCAGTAAGGCTTCCCTAGTGATTGCAATTTCACCATGTTCCTCTCTCCACTCGGCCTCCGAATTTACAGCTATTACTGGAATGTTTCTTCTATCCTCTCTCGTGAAGACAGAAGCAAGATATTTGTTTGCATCATCTGCCATCTCCTTATTATCTACTGTTAACTCCATTCTCACTTTCTCGAGCAGTGATGGGAAACCTACAGCCTGGGGGCCACATGCTACCCACCTGGGTTCTGAGTATGACCCACGAGACATTTTTTATGCTGTCCGCGCGCCAGGTTGCCATATTCCACTGATTTACGTCCGCGTAGTTTTTTTTTGAGCAAAGTGATTCGAACATAAATGACTGTAAGTGAAGTGAGGTGCCTGCTGATTTTACACAACATTGACTGTGAGAGCCGTGCTCTCCCTCTGCGTCCCAAGTCTACATTTTTCTTTTGTTTTTGCCAGTTGAAGTCGATGACAGTTCTAATAATTTATAAATTCAATCTTATTTTCTATAATTCGTTATTAAATATTCGGCATGTATTAAATTTATTCAATCTTATTTGTCGGGTCATGTTTACTGAACAAACCTGATTTCAATCTTACGACCCACTGAGATGAAAGGTGGTCAGTCATAGAATCTCTACAGTGCAGAAGGAGGCTTATCGAAACTGCACTGGCCCTCTGAAAGAGTACCCTACCCAGGCCCACATCCCCACCGTATCTCTGTAACCCACCTAGCCTTATTTTTAAAAAATTGCTGTACCCAATTCTTTTTTTTCCAATTAAGGGGCAATTAGCGTGGCCAATCCATCTATCCATCTCTTTTGGATTGTGGGGGTGAGACCCACACAGACATGATGCGAATGTGCAAACTCCACATGGACAGTGACCCAGGCCGGGATTGAACCCGGGTCTTCACCGCCATGAGGCATCAGTGCTAACCGCTGCGTAACCGTGCCACCCTACCCCACCTAACCTGCACATTTTTGGACTGTGGGAGGAAACCGGAGCATCCGATGGAAACCCAAGCAGACACGGGGAGAATATGCAAACTCCACACAGTCACCCAAGATCAGAATTGAGCTTGTGTCCCTGGTGCTGTGAGGCAGCAGTGCTAACCACTGTGCCACCGTGTTACCATGCGGTCCAATCACTAGCCTAGGTTGCACATCACTGCTCTAAAGGACCACCATTCACTTTACTTACTCTTTTCTTGTTAGATACCTGTAGAAACTCTTGGTATCTGTTTTTCCATTCCTAGCTAGCTTCCTCGCGTACTCAAATTTATTTCTCCCGGTTCACCTTTTCGTCGTTCTCTGCTGTTCTTTTTATTCTAACCAATCAACTGACCTGTCACTCATCTTTGCACAGTCATATGCTTTTTCCTTAAGACTGATGCTTTCCTTAACTTCTTTTTTTTTTTTTTTTATAAATTTAGAGTACCCAATTATTTTTTTCCAATTAAGGGGCAATTTAGCGTAGCCAATCCACCTATCCTGCACATCTTTGGGTTGTGGGGGTGAAACCCACGCAGACACAGGGAGAATGTGCAAACTCCTCACGGACAGTGACCCAGGGCCGGGATTCGAACCCGGGTCCTCAGCGCCGTAGGCAGCAATGCTAACCACTGTGCCACCGTGCCGCCCATTCCTTAACTTCTTTAGTTACCCACTGATGGTGGGTCTGCCCTTTAGAAATGTTCGTTTTAGCAGTATACATATTCCCAGCATAATGTTCTCTTGAATGCTTTCACATCAAGGCTCAAAAGGACAAATAGCCCCATTTTCTTTCTAATACTCTGTATGAATACTGCGAGGTTTGTTACTGATCAAACAGACCACTCGTCTTCTCATTAGGAAATGAACTACACCATAACACAAAATAACATTTGAATGCCCACTTAGTGGGCAGCACGGTAGCATTGTGGATAGCAGAATTGCTTCACAGCTCCAGGGTCCCAGGGTTGATTCCGGCTTGGGTCACTGTCTGTGCGGAGTCTGCACATCCTCCCCGTGTGTGCGTGGGTTTCCTCCGGGTGCTCCGGTTTCCTCCCACAGTCCAAAGATGTGCAGGTTAGGTGGATTGGCCATGATAGCCCTTAGTGTCCAAAATTGCCCTTAGTGTTGGGTGGGGTTACTGGGTTATGGGGATAGGGTGGAGGTGTTGACCTTGGGTAGGGTGCTCTTTCCAAGAGCCGGTGCAGACTCGATGGGCCGAATGGCCTCCTTCTGCACTGTAAATTCTATGATAATCTATGATCATTTGTTAACCTTGACCTGAGGAGTTGGTTTTACTTAAAAGTACCTTGATGTGAGAAAGGACATGAATTGTAATTAACAAAGTATAAAATTAAATCTTAAACATGAAACCTCACATTTGGCCTTGACACACGTAACCACTTTTTTGTAAACAGAATGTTGGTGATGGGAGATTAAGCATTGTTATTAATTCATAAAATGTGAAGACACCATAGCTTAATACTGCTGATCAGCAATGATACATTCCCAGGATTGATCAGAAAATGGGTAATTGTAATGTTGCAAAGAAGCTGTGTTAATCCAATAAAGAATCAATTGGGAGGACTGTTTCCCCTGAGGATATTGGATCGCCCATGGTGAGAATGTTCCAGCAGAATGGTTACAGTTTTACTTTACTTGGGGAAATTATAATGATCACATGAATAATTCTGTGCGAACAGAAGCCACGATTGATAGCTTAATATTGACGTCATGGTGTGGTTATTATAACAATTATCAGTTACTTAACAACATGATTTGCCTAATAATTCAGGGACTGTTAGATGTTCATGACTGTCATAATTACATGAAATGTAACAGATTCGTAACCGGTAATTGTGGCCTCAATTCTTTTTCCTTTCCTTGGTTGTCATAAAGTAATACGTTTTTTTGACTGTTCAAAAATATCCCTTTTAAATATATGGCCTTAAAAATTACTGTTGGCAAATACCTTTAGGCTTATAGTCTATTTTCAGGCCGTGAAGTGCATGTCCTAACAAGGAAGCCTGAAGCCAGACCGAGGTTGGGCCTCCAGTCTGGTTAACATAATTTTGGCCAGCTGTTGAGGCCCCTTCGGGCACTTTGCCCACTTTAAGCTGATACAGTTTCTGTAGAATTGGGGTGGGGGGGGGAGAGCGGCACTCTTTCTGCCATTGGCTTCACAGGGTCAATGTGATTTTTTTTTAATGAGCAAGCCTTTTGGTGGTGACCTTTGATAGACCATAGGCTGTGTTCTTCCCACCAATGTCCAATTTTATAATGGGAACGGAAACAGGTACCAGGACCCTTATTTGTGTACATGCAAAGCAAAATGTCTGTTTTAAACAGCAACCAGTGTCCATTGACAAATGACCTGACCCAAAAGTGGGTTGGCCGTTTTGAAGACATTCTTTGGGCATAGGTTGTGTCCCCAAAATTGGCCCTCAGTTGCTCTGGTAAAATGGGCACATTGAGGTTGAATGTTTCCCTAAAGGACCAGTAAGAGATTTCTCAGATTGCCGTGTGGAGATATTAGTCGAGGTATTAATAGGAGGGCAGTATCTATCTTTTTTTCTGATTGTTCACGGAATGTGAGCATTACTGACAAGGCCAGCATTCATTGTTCATCCCTAATTGTCTGCTGAAACAAATTATCCAGCTGTTCTACGAACATTTGAAATAGGAGCAGAAGTAGGCCAGTTGACCCCTCGAGCCTGCTCCTCCATTCAACAACAGATTATGGCCGATCAGTTTTGAATTCCACATTCCCATCTCCCCCGATAAAGTTTGATTCCCTTGCCTAACAAGAATCTATCTACCTCCACCTTAAAATATTCAGTGACCCCTCAGACTCCACCACCTTCTGAAAATGTGAGTTCCAAAGTCATACAACCATCTGAGAGAAAGGAATTCTTCTCATCTGTGTCCGAAAAGGGCGGCCCCTATTTTAAAACAGTGCCTCCTCACATTGCTGTTTGTGGGAGCTTGCTGTGCGCAATTTAGCCGCCACTTCAAAAAGTACCTAATTGGCTGTAAAGCACTTTGGGACATCCTGAGAAAAGGAAAGGAGTACCATCATTGCTAGGATCACAATCTAGTTCATTTCCACCTGGGAATGGACATAAAAGTCAGGAAATGGTTTAGAATGATCACTCCCTGTGCTCAGCACAGAATATGATGGGATGTGCCAGAAGTGCGCGTAAATCAAAAAATTACATGCTTATCTGTCAGTCCTTCCAGCCACACCTATAACTCCACCTATCATAGCTTTGTTTCTGATTTGTTGTGTGCCAGATTTTCACTTTCTACAAAGGCAAAGTGTCTGCTTTAATTGTGCTTTCTCAATACAGGCACAGAAAGTGTGTCCAGGTTAACCCACTAGCTACTTTCAGATTAAAGTAAATGTTATTTTCTCCCCCCCTATCTCATACGTGTAATTGTGAAGGCAACAAGACACTTCAAAAAGCCTTGTAATTTTTCTAACATGATAGACTGTGAAAAAAAACCTTTGTGCTTCAAAATTGCTATGTTTATCTGCAGTGTGTTTATGAAAATATAAATTTCTGAAGCAAGTGATTTTTGTTTTGATTTGGCTTGCAGACTTTTCAGGGAAAGAACAAAGACCGTATTGGCTTAAGTGACAGGAACAGTCCTATCTCTTGCTAATCAACCTCTTCCTTTTAAGTGAAGCAAATGTCAATGAGGTGGAAAAGTGTCCCATTCCCAGCTGGAAAGTTGCAGTTACTCAAAGGGCCCTGTGCAGATTCCTACGGCTTTCTAGCTCTTGTTGCATTTAGTCTGTAGCCTAGAATATGTACAGAGTACATCCCGCAGAGTTGTGTCCCAACGCCGTTGAATAAGTAAGTGTCTGCATCTCTACAGGGCCCCAGCCAGGGATGCCATGACACCACCGGGAAACCATGATTTATTATCTGAGAAATCCACTGTCAATCTGAGTAGAGTTCAGAGAGTCAAGTTCCCTAATGCGAAATAAGATTCCTTCATTTCTCATGAAAGCATGGAAAATTCCATC
The DNA here is from genome assembly GCF_902713615.1 of Scyliorhinus canicula. Lineage (NCBI taxonomy): Eukaryota > Metazoa > Chordata > Chondrichthyes > Carcharhiniformes > Scyliorhinidae > Scyliorhinus > Scyliorhinus canicula. The sequence continues at coordinate 207,836,422 of NC_052146.1, forward strand.
CAACTGAGAACGTTTAGTCCTCCGCATTAAATAACTTGTGGCTGGAGATTGCCACACACTCCTGCACCATCCCTCCGCCTGCAAACGCCAATTGACTTCCTCAGGTTTTCTTAATTAATGCTAACATTTGCGAAAATGAAAACAGCTCAGACAAACAGTCAGCGACCAACCGCATTTTAATTTCAAATAGAATAGTCCCGAGAACGATTAGCGAGTGCACATTGGTTTTAACCGAGGTGAGCTCCCAGCTGCTTCTCGACTGCTATTGGTTGGATTTGAAAGATTGTTAAGAAAAGAAAATTAAAATTAAAGTATGAATAGCAACAGAAGAAAGAAATTTCGAGCAAGTGAAAGATTCCTGCCAGTTCAGCGACAGCAACAGTGAAATCCAGACCTCTTTGTATGTCACAGCAACAGTGGCTATGAGATTGTGTAAACAAATGACAAAATACAATACTAAAGTATATTATGGGAATTGTACTCTCGGTTATCACTAAATCTCATGGAAAGACATGATTGCGTGTTCACACAACTTCAATTAATCTCCTTTTAGACTGTCAATAGTCAAAATCAGGCCAAAAACATAATTTTTGCCAGGAGACTCAGTGGGGAAAAGGAACTTGGGTGGGATTTCCAGTCTGAACACTGCAGAACTACAATAGTAACTTCGCAAGGTTTGCCTGTCTAACAGTTTTCTATTCGGGATTAACGTGAAATGAATTTTAAAACCAGCTGCGATTGTGTTTATCCTCGCAGAGAAGCACAGTTTTCTCTACTTGTTGACTGTCCTTTTGTATCAGCGATACCTGTGGTTCTGAGGGAGTTGTTTAGGTGGAGTTAGGAAATCTTTATAATGTTTGTTTGGAAATGCAGTGCCGCGAGGCCTGTCTCCAGAAAATTGCTACATAAATTCTTATGCAGGCAACATGCACTCACTTGACTTATGCGAGGCATGTCATTGCCTTCATAAGTTATGCTGGGGTTTTTACAGATCTGTTTGTATTGTATCTTTTTTCATATACAATGCTTGTGATGTTAACTGCAATGGCGGTTTGCTTGAACAGAAAACATATTTTCAGAATGCAGTATTAAAATGTTTGCTAGAGGCCGTCAAGTTTCTAAAAACAACTTTGACAGGGTAGAAGATGTTTCCACTTGCGGGAGGGAACAGAACCAGTACTCATCAATCTAAGAGAATCCTTAATAAAACCAATGGGGAATTCAGGAAATATTTCTTTAGCCAAAGAGTGGTGAGAATGTGGACCTCGTTCCCATAATGAGTATTGAAGTGAGTAGCATATATGCATTTGATAGGATTCTGTAAAATCACATTCGGGAGATAGGAAGGTAGGAGGGGGTCAATGATCAGGGACGTCACTTAAATTGAATGGTGGAAGGATTGGAATCACAGAATTGTTACAACAAAGAAGGAGACTATGCAGCCCATCGTGTCTGGCATCAGATCTCTAAATGAGCAAAACACCGAGAGCTATTCACTTGTCTTCTCCCTGCAGTCGAGCCTATTTTCCTTTTTAGATAATAATCCAATTCCCTCTTGACATTCCTCGATTGTACCTGCGTCCAGCACACCATCAGGCACGTGCATTCCAGATCCTAACTTTTAAAAAAATTTTTATTTATAAATTTAGATTACCCAATTATTTTTTCCAATTAAGGGGCAATTTAGCGTGGCCAATCCACCTACTCTGCACATCTTTGGGTTGTGGGGGTGAAACCCACGCAAACACGGGGAGAATGTGCAAACTCCACACGGACAGTGACCCAGAACCGGGATCGAACCTGGGGACCTCAGCGCCGTGAGGCGGTTGTGCTAACCACGAGGCCACCGTGCTGCCCCCAGATCCTAACTTAAGTGCTGCGTGAAAAAGTTTCTTCACATTTCTCCATTGTGTCTTTCACCAATCACCTTAAATCTGTGCCCCCCCCCACCGCCCCCATCGTTCTTGATCCTTCCACCCCACAGTAGAACAGATTTTCCCTGTTTAGAGGGGCGTTGAGGAGAAGTCTTTTCACCCAGCAATATGATAGAGGCAGATAGTTGATGTGCTGAAACCAATGCCTGCCGCTGCTTGAGGCCCCTTGCGTATTTGACAGGATGGGTGTCCAGGTTGAATGGGTGTCAGTTTGCATGCTGCACAGCCTGCGTAATGCTGCCAGTTATAGGGTAAGAGCTGAGGAGCCAATGCATGAGGAGGAACCATTAATGTTGTGCCAATATTCAATGTTTCATTGATCAGATTCACCCCTGCAGGACTGGTGGGACCTGCTCCAGCCAGAGTACACTTTCCCTCTAAGAGTACATTTCAACGGTGCAGGCTAGCTTTTGTGATGTTCATAAATCTGATATCTCTTTTCGTAAGGGATCCAGCCAACTAATGGCATGGTTAACTCTAGCTGATTGCTGGAATCATGTAACACTGCAGGCGGCATGAAGCTGGTGTGCTGTCTGCATTGCAGTCAACAGACATGAGTTTGTTACGCATTGCAACTCCTGCACCCATTTTGGGACCATCAAATTTAGCCCCCAAACTCTTTCCCTGTAAGCAGTCTTCAACATTTAGGAATCAGTAACTCTCATTGGACTCCTTTCAATAATTCAACATCTTTCAATCGTGTAATACAGAAAACAAAACTGGACACATTGCTTCAGGTATAGTGGCACTGAGAAAGTGCAAAAAAGATTCAGGAGCATGGTGCGAGACTTGAGAGGTTATACCCAAAAAGATTTAACAGGCTGGGACTCTTTTCTCTGGCACAAGAGAAGATTGATGGATGATGTGACAAAGATCTTCAAGAATATGAAAGGGTTTGGGCAGCACGGTGGCCTAGTGGTTAGCACAGCTACCTCACGGCGCTGAGGTCCCAGGTTCGATCCCTGCTCTGGGTCACTGTCCGTGTGGAGTTTGCACATTCTCCCCGTGTCTGCGTGGGTTTCGCCCCCACAACCCCAAAAATGTGCAGAGTAGGTGGATTGGCCACACTAAAATTGCCCCCTTAATTGGAAAAAATAATTGGATAATCTAAATTTAAAAAAAAAAGAATATGAAAGGGTTTGATTCAGTAAGTGTTAAGAAAATGTTTCCATTTGTGGGTGAGACCAGAACTAGGGGCCATAGATGCAAGATAATTCCCAGTAAATCCAAAAGGGAATTTAAGAGAAGCTTCCTTACCCAGCGAGAGGTGGGGGATATAAAACCTGCCAGCACAAGAAATAGTTGAGCAGAATAACATATTCAAGGGGAAGCTGGAAATAGAGAGGACGGTGAAAGAAATGGAAGGTTATGCTGAGAGGGTGAGATGAATAGGCTCGCGTGAAGCATGGATCCATAGAGCTGAGTGACCTGTTTTTCTCCTGTAAGTACTTCGTCATTATCCTTAACATTAACATCCTTTAACATCCTTTGATTTATAAGTCACGTCCTGATTCATATGTCTCAGTGCTTTAATTTGTTTTACTGCCTGCCTGAGTTGCTGGTTTTCACAACCAATCCTCCAAAAGTCACATCTCTCTTTCCTATCTAAACCACGATATCAGACATCACATTCTCACTTCTACCTAATCTCATGATCTGTGCTCACAGGCCTTAAATAGGTTAATTATCTGTGGAGGTGTTATCTGAGTAGGATTATATTAGCCAGTTTAAAGTGTTCTGCAGGAACTAGGCTCACTCAGATGGAGCAAGTAAACAGATTCCTAATTATGAGTCAATGAGTAGCTTTTTCTGCACTGGTGCATGTCACCTCCAAGCAGCCCTGAGCTGACAATATAACCATGTGCTCAGAACAACCTTCTTTTCATCAGATTATCTACATTTCCACATATTTTCTAATCACCTGTTTCGATAAAGATGGGGGATCTTTTTGACTAGTATCTAGTGAGTGGAAGGGAATTTCACGCCAGCCAGCTGCCAGATAATAGCAGTGTGAATCCCAAATGTTTTATTAGAATCATAGAATCTGACAGTGCAGAAAGAGGCCATTCGGTCCATCATGTCTGCACCAACTCTCTGAAAGAGCACTCCACCCAAGCCAGCTCCCCACCCTATCCCAATAACCCCACCTAACCTGCATATCTTTGGACACTAAGGGGAAATTTAGCATGGCCAATCCACCTAACCTGCACATCTTTGGACTGTGGAAGGAAACTGGAGCACCCGGAGGAAACCCATGCAGACAGGGAGAAGGTATAAACTCCACACAGACAGACACCTAAGGTTGGAATTGAACCCGGCTCCCTATTCATGCATGGGATATAGGCATAATTGGGAAGGTCAACATTTATTGTTGATCCTTAATTGCCCTTGAGAAGGTGGGTGGTGAGTCACCTTCTTGAACCACTGCAGCCCATGTGGTGCAGATACATCCACAGTGCTGTTCGGGAGGGTGCTCCAGGAATTTGGCCCAGCGACAGTGAAGGAACGGCGATATAGTTCCAAGTCAGGATGTGTGTATTTTGCAGGGGAACTTGCAGGTGTTGGTGTTCCCATGTGTCTGGCCTTGCCCAATTTTAACTCTGTGCAAACGAATGAGTTTGGAACGAGCTTGTGATCTGTTCATGGTGATACAGCAGAGGTTGAGAGTTTGGAAGATGTCGGTGTGTTTGCTGCAGTGCATATTGTAGATGGTGCACACGGCTGCCGCTGTGCGTCGATGGTGGAGGAAGTGAATGTTTAGGATGTGGAGTTCCAACAATAAGCATGGACAAACTGCCAGGTCAGAAGTTGATTAACAGTGTGTTTGGAGGCGAGGCAATTGTGGGTGGAAGTATGGAGAGAATAAGAGTTAGCAAGAAAAACAACTGTGGCCTTAGGAAAATCATTAGCATTTTTTTTATGTAAGCGTCTTTCTGAAGGGTCAACAGTTGTCCCACCTGGTGGAACGTTGACCATACAGGGGAGGATCAAAATTGAGGTCCTCAAATATGGTGGTTCACATAACGTAAATAAGCTTCTGTATGTTCCAAACTTCAACAATAGCAGGGCTAATGGAGAAATAGCAATGTAAATAGCACACTTGACTTTTGTGGGCAAACATTAGACCTTGATCTTGCTGGAAACACAAATGTGAAAATGCATGTGATACAAAGGAAAATGCACATATTATGCCTGGAGTATTTGAAAGCAGTGAGCACCATATCTGAGTCCCAATAACAGTATCAATCGCTTTGTGGCTTATGATTTCATGAATACCCTTTGATTATGTTACTGCTTTGTAATTCAATACATAATTAGGTTTACCACCGTTGAAGTTAAAAATGCCTTTTTTAATGTGTAGTTAATGCTGTCTCTAGGAGCCAAACAAGACACATGTAGCAGCAGGAAATATGTTGAGGATAATTTGTGGTTTCACTATCGGCAAAGAAATTATAAATAATATGCTTTATCTCTTTTGCTCCCCTTCTTTTCCTGAAGGTTTCGTCCTGGATGCTCAGCATCTTCCAATACGTTTCTCAAGGGACCATCATGTCAAAAGCTTTTTGATCATGAGATTAGGATGTCAAACTTCATTCCCGCCTCACTTGGGCTCAATTGTAACTCTGTGTAAATGAATGGGTTTTGAGTGAGTTCAAGGTCCGTTCATGATAATACAGCAGGGGTCACTGCACAGCAATCAGGGACTACATTGTAACAGCACTGAAGGAGTCCATTCAGCCCATTGCGTCTGCACTGGTTCTCCAAAAGAGCAACCCACCGAGTGCCATTCCTCTGCCTTCTTCCTGTAACTCTGCCCATAATGGCCTAATTCCCTTTTGAAGCTTCAATTGAACTTGCCCCCATCACACACTCAGGCAGTGCATTCCAGATCCTAACCATTTGATGAGTGCAAAAGATTTTCCTCATTCCATTTTGTTTATTTTCCCAATTACTTTAAATCTGTGCCCTCTCCCGCTCGATACTTTTGTGAGTGGGAAGGGGTTCTCTCTATCCAATCTGTCTGTACCTCTTTTACACAGAGTTGGGGCAGCAGGGTAGCATGGTGGTTAGCATAAATGCTTCACAGCTCCAGGGTCCCAGGTTCGATTCCCGGCTGGATCACTGTCTGTGTGGAGTCTGCACGTCCTCCCCCTGTGTGCGTGGGTTTCCTCCGAGTGCTCCAGTTTCCTCCCACAGTCCAAAGATGTGCGGGTTAGGTGGATTGGCCATGCTAAATTGACCCGTAGTGTCCTAATAAAAAGTAAGGTTAAGGGGGGGGGGGGTGGTTGGGTTATGGGTATAGAGTGGATTCGTGGGTTTCAGTAGGGTGATCTGGCTCGGCACAACATTGAGGGCCGAAGGGCCTGTTCTGTGCTTACGTTCTATGTTCTATGTCCTAAAGAGTCATTGGACTCGAAACATTAGCTCTTTTCTCTCCCTACAGATGCTGCCAGACTTGCTGAGATTTTCCAGCATTTTCCCTTTCGTTCCTGTCTGTAACTCCCCTGATTTTGACACCTCTATCAAACTTCTTTAAGGAAAACAGTCTTAACTTCTCCATAAAATAAAAGCAAATTATTGCAGATGCTGGAATCTGAAACCAAAAGAGAAAATGCTGGAAATCTCAGCAGGTCTGGCAGCATCTGTAGGGAGAGAAAGAGCTAACATTTTGAGTCCAGATAACCCTTTGTCAAAGCTGCAAAAGATAGAAAGTAGGAGACATTCATACTGTAGGGTGGGAGAATGAAAGCTGAGTCATAGCCACAGAAACCAAGGGAAAAGAATGCTTACAGCCACAGAAATCAAGGGGAAAGAGTGCTAATGGCAGTCCCCAGAGGGAATAAAAGGTGTGAAAGGCCAGACAGCAGAGAAACTAAGGTCAGAGGGTAAACTGTGACAGATGTAGAGATGGGACATAAGTGGGAAGAAGGAAAGGGGGAAGAAAGCAAGAGAAGAAAAGAGGGGTAAGATAGACATAGACATAGAAACAGTACAGCACAGAACAGGCCCTTCGGCCCTCAATGTTGTGCGAGCCATGATCACCCTACTCAAACCCACATATCCACCCTATACCCGTAACCCAACCCCCCCCCCTTAACCTTACATTTATTAGGACACTACGGGCAATTTAGCATGGCCAATCCACCTAACCCACACATCTTTGGACTGTGGGAGGAAACCGGAGCACCCGGAGGAAGCCCACGCACACAGGGGAGGACGTGCAGGACTCCACACAGACAGTGACCCAGCCGGGAATCGAACCTGGACCCTGGAGCTGTGAAAGCATTTATGCTAACCACCATGCTACCCTGCTGCCCCTAAGATAGGGGGGGAATATACATAAAAAAACAAAATTTTAGGGCAGCACAGTAGCATTGTGGATAGCGCAATTGCTTCACAGCTCCAGGGTCCCAGGTTCGATTCCGGCTTGGGTCACTGTCTGTGCGGAGTCTGCACATCCTCCCCGTGTGTGCGTGGGTTTCCTCCGGGTGCTCCGGTTTCCTCCCATCAGTCCAAAGATGTGCAGGTTAGGTGGATTGGCCATGATAAATTGCCCTGAGTGTCCAAAATTGCCCTTAGTGTTGGGTGGGGTTACTGGGTTACTGGGTTATGGGGATAGAGTGGAGGTGTTGACCTGGGTAGGGTGCTCTTTCCAAGAGCCGGTGCAGACTCGATGGGCCGAATGGCCTCCTTCTGCACTGTAAATTCTATGTAAAAAAAATAGAAATAAATGGTAAAAGACAGTTAAAATGAAATGGAATGAAAACAAAGGGGTTGAGGTGAGGTAGAGCTAGAATATAGAACATACAGTGCAGAAGGAGGCCATTCGGCCCATCGAGTCTGCACCGACCCACTTAAGCCCTCACTTCCACCCTATCCCTGTAACCCAATAACCCCTCTGAACCTTTTTTGGTCGCTAAGGGTAATTTATCATGGCCAATCCACCTAACCTGCACATCTTTGGACTGTGGGAGGAAACCGGAGCACCCGGAGGAAACCCACGCAGACACGGGGAGAATGTGCAGACTCCGCACAGACAGTGACCCAGCAGGGAATCGAACCTAGGACCCTGGCACTGTGAAGCCACAGGCTAATTTCTTGTGCTACCGTGCTAATCATCTGAAGTTTTCAATTCAATGTTGAGACCAGAAGGTGTAGCGTACCTAACTGGAAGATGAAATGCTGTTCCTCCAGTTTGTGTTGAGCTTCACTGGAACATTGCTCAAGCCAAGGACAGACATGTGGGCATGTGAGCAGGGTCTTGTGTTAAAATGGCAAACAATGGGACCGCCAGAGTCCTGAATGCGCAGAGACTGAAGGTTCTCAACAAAGCAATCACCCAGTCTGCGTTTGGTCTCTCCGATATAGAGGAGAGCACATTGGGAGCAGTGAATGCAATAGACCAGATTGACAGAGGTGCAAGTGAAAACACTGCTTAACCTGGAATGAATGTTTTGGGCCTGGGATGTTAAGCATGGAAGGGGCAGGTGTTACACCTTTTGCAATTGCATGGGAAGGTGCCATGGGCGATGGGAGAATGATTGGGAGTTGGTATGCTGGTAGAGGGATTCCACACCTGCCTGCCTCTGTTCCCACCCCAATATTGACACCAAAGCCCTACCCACCAAGCTCAACACAGAATGTGATTGGAACTCAGGGTGGCACGGTAGCACAGTGGTTAGTACTGTTGCTTCACAGTACAGGTTCAATTCCCACTTGGGTCATTGTCTGTGCGGAGTCTGCATGTTCTCCCCATGTCTGCGTGGGTTCCACCCGGGTGCTCCGGTTTCCTCCCACAAGTCCCGTAAGACGTGCTGTTAGGTGAATTGGACATTCTGAATTCTCCCTCTGTGTACCCGAATAGGTGTCAGAATATGGCGACTAGGGAATTTTCACAGTAACTTCATTGCAGTGTTAATGTAAGCCTACTTGTGACACTAATCAAGATTATTATCATAATTTCATGGATGTATGTAATTCAGCTTGCTAGTCAAGTACGGGGGTACCTGCCTCACAGCGCCAGGAACCCGGGTTGGATTCCGACCTGAGGTCACTCTCTGTGGAGTTTGCACATTCTTCCTGTGTCTTCTGTATGGGTTTCCTCCGGGTTCTCTGGTTTCCTCCCACAGTCCAAAGATGTGCAGGTTAGATGGATTGCCCTTGTACTAAATTGCCCCTAGGTGGGTTACGGGATTAGGGTGGGGAGTTAAGCCTAGATAGGCTGCTCTTTCAGAGGTCGGTGCAGACCCGATGAGCCGAATGGCCTCCTTCTGCAATGTAGGGATTCTATGATTCTACATACTAATCCAGACGACTTCACAATGCAGTTGGAGACTTTTATTTAATTTGTATCATTGCATGGAACTTTAGTGCCATCTCCCAAGAGATATTCCATTCTTACAGTGGATCCAATCAATTAGTAAACGTTTTTCACTGGCTCTATCTATGCATTTTCCAGCAACTGTGAATCAATAGGAAGTGTCAAGATTGAGTAGAAAATTACATTCTAAATTTCAAATGTATCTAACGAATGCAAGGTGAATTTGAAGAAGACAGATAGTTGGAGTTTGATGTATTATTGGATCAGAGCCTGATCCTGGACAACTATTGAAGATCTCATAAAATACTGCTTGTAAATTGGAGCAGGACTGATGTAGTACGAGGGAAAATAAAACATTATTGGTATTGTTATAAGAATTTATAGAAGGTTGATATTCTATGTTCATATTGAATGAAATATAATAATTTTCAGTTATATAGCATCTTTAGGGGCAGCGCAGTAGCACAGTGGTTAGCACTGTTGCTTCACAGCGCCAGGGTCCCAGGTTCGATTCCCAGCTTGGGTCACTGTCTGTGTGGAGTCTGCACGTTCATAGAATTTACAGTGCAGAAGGAGGCCATTTGGCCTATCGAGTCTGCACCGGCTCTTGGAAAGAACACACTACCCAAGGTCAACACCTCCCCCTATCCCAATAACCCAGTAACCCCACCCAACACTAAGGGCAATTTTGGACACTAAGGGCAATTTATTATGGCCAATCCACCTAACCTGCACATCTTTGGACTGTAGGAGGAAACCGGAGCACCTGGAGGAAACCCACGCAGACACGGGGAGGATGTGCAGACTCCGCACAGACAGTGACCCAAGCCGGAATCGAACCTGGGACCCTGGAGCTGTGAAGCCATTGTGCTATCCACAATGCTACCGTGCTGCCCTACAATGCTACCGTTCTCCCCGTGTCTGCGTGGGTTTCCTCCGGGTGCTCCGATTTCCTCCCACAAGTCCTGAAAGATGTGGGGCGCGATTCTCCGCAACCACGATGGGTGGGAGAATAGCGGGAGGTCCGCTCCCGCACCTCCCGCTATTCTCCCACCCCCCCCCCCCAAAATGGCGTGTCCGGTTTTGCAACACGCCGCTCGGAGAAACGCATGCCGCCGTTTTTCACAGCGGCCCGCAATTCTTTGGCCCGGATGGACCGAGCGGCCTGCCGTTCCCGACATGTTCACGACGGCGGCAACCACACCTGGTCGCTGCCGTCATGAACATGGCGCACCAGGTAAGTGTAGGGCCTGTGGGGGGCGGATCGGGGATCGAGCACCATGACCTTGCTCGGGAGGGGACGGGCCCGCGATCGGTGTCCACCGATTGTCAGGCCGGCGTCTCAAGGGACACACTCTTTCACCTCCGCCGCCCCGCATGATCAAGCCGCCACATCTTGCGGGGCGGCTGAGGGGAAAGACGGCAACCGCGCATGCGCGGGTTTGAGCTGTCCAACCCGCGCATGCGCGGCTGAAGTCATTAGGCACCGCGGCGGCGTCATTCTTGGCGCGCCGGGCCTTGAAGCCAGGGACAAGGCCCGGCGGCCGAGTTTCCCGGTGTGGCCCTCCTATCCCCCCGGGGAGGGGAGAATAGGGGGCCGGGAGAGGCCTCCAACGCCGTTGTGAACCTCTCCAGGTCTCACGACGCCATCAGGCCTTGCGGAGAATTCCGCCCGTGTTGTTAGGTAATTTGGACATTCTGAATTCTCCCTCTGTATACCTGAACAGGCGCTGGAATGTGGCAACTAGGGGCTTTTCATAGTAACTTCATTGCAGTGTTAATGTAAGCCTACTTGTGACAATAAAGATCAATTTACTTTATTGCAGGGCAAATCCAGATTAGCAACGTGATTTATCCGATGCAGTAGCACGAAGAGTGTGAATCCCTATTGTAAGCAATACAGTGCAGTATGAGTCACATCATGAAGCATGTGCTGCCATAGAAATTGCCATCACCTTTACGACTGATTCTGGTAGTGCAATGTGTCATTTGTAACCGTGTCAACCCTGTTTCGGTGGTGGCACAATTGCCTTTGAATCCCAAGGATCTGATTTCAAACCCCACCCCAGAGACTTGCAACATGTAATCCAGCCTGGCACTCCTGTGCATGGCTGAGTGAGTGCTTTTGGATGCGAGATTAAACAGCCGACCTTCTGCAGTGGTTGGGAAAGATCCCTGGGCAGTGTTTGAAGAAGAGCAGGGGGTGTTCTCCGAGTAGCCTAGTCAATACTGCTGCCTCCAAATTAATTAACTGATTGGTATTAGATTGGTGTTTGTGGGAGCTTGCTGAGCCCAAGAATTGACTACTGTTATTTGCCAGAAGAACAACAGTGGCGACATGGCAAAGGCAATCCATCGCTCATACGGCACCTTCTGAGGATGTGAACTATAATTGATGATACCAAAAGGAAATTGGACTGGCACTTGAGAGAAATAATCTCACAAGGCCACAGAGATAGAGCAGGGGAATAGAACTGACTAGATTATTGTAGAGAGAGCTGGCATAGACATGATAAGGTGAATGGACCCCTTCTCTGCCATAATGATAGAATGTCTACAGTGCAGAAAGAGGCCATTCGGCCCATTAATCTAATTGAATGCATGTTCGAGGGACTGAACGGCCTACTCCTGTTTCCAATTTTCTTTCTTTCTTTGTATAGTCTGTGGAATAACAAATTCTGGAGTTCTGCTTGGCAGAACCAATCTCAGAAATCCAGTGCTGATAGGAAACCAGCATGAATGCAACAGCTCATGAGGTTACCTGAATCCTTTGCTGTGTTGCTGACTTAGGACAGAGGATCATGGCTTTTTTGTCAGCTGGCAGTGTTGGTTGTAGAGTGGTTCCAAGGCATTAGTCCTTATGAGCTGTGCCTAGACAATATAAGCTGAATCACATTACAATGCAGCAAAATAAATTTCAGTTTGCTGCTTCTCAAATCGAGGTATGTTGACAGCTCAGTTCAGTTTATGAAAGAAAGAATTTGGATGTATATCCTGCCTTTCAAAAGATCTAGACATCTGGTAACATTTGCCGGCCAATGGAGTACAATTTGGTCCAGCTGCTGCTGGAACGCAGGAAATGTGGTGGCCAGTTTGTGCACTGCAAGATCCCACAATGTGATCATCTATTTCTTTGGTGTTGGCGATTGAGGGAACCATATTGGCCGAGCGATTGGGGAGAACAATCCCCCCACCTCGCCCCTGCCTTTCTTTGATAAGTGGCCAGAGAGGGTTTAGCATTTCACCTGAAAGGCAGCACCCGCGCCCCCAAAACCACTGACAGTGCAACACCAGTGTCCCTGACAAGACTTATGGGATGAAGTCTCTAAAGTGGGACTTGAACTAAAAATCTACTGATAAAGAGCTGAGAGAAGGCTACCCACTGAACCACAGTAATGGAATCAACAGAATATACTGTCCAATGAAGTTAATCAGTTTGAGAGAGAGAAAACTCCTTCTGCAAACATGGAGGCCTGAATTTCTGCCCCTGGGTCTGGAGCACAGAGTGGAGCCAATTTCCAGCTCTGTAGACCTGACCCAGGAGAAAGTGCTCCAGATGTTCATACTTTCAGTCTGGGAGGAGCGGATGAAAATGGGAGTTATGGCAGGGGGCCTCAGGCTGATTTTGGTGCTCCCAGAGGGCGGCACCATGGTGCAGTGGTTAGCACTGCTGCCTCACAGCACCAAGGACTTGATTTCTATCCTGGCCCCGGGTCACTGTCCGTGTGGAGTTTGCACATTCTCCCCGTGTCTGCGTGGGTCTCACCCCCACAACACAAAGATGTTGGCCACACTAATTTGCCTCTTAATTGGAAAAAAAAGAATTGGGCACTTCAAATTAAAAAAAAGACTTTGGTGCTCTGGCTGTTTTGAAGTTATGAAAAAATGAATAAAACAAAAAACACCCATCTAAGCTGCACCCCTCATCTTCCACACACTCCCCATGCCGCCTCATGCCCTCACCCAACCCCCATGGCCCCTTATACCTTCCAGACCAACCTTGGCCTATTATAACCCCGAGGCCAACTGAGTGCCAACACATGTCAACCCATGTCCTACCACCCTTTGTCTTACACCTTCCACGCCAACTCATCTAATATGCATGGTGTGTAGACTTCGGGAAACATGCTGAGATTACATAAAGTTCTTTAGTGTCTAGTGAGTAATTAATTTTTTAAAAAACACTCTAATTGATATTAAAAAATGTTATCTGCATTTAGATAGAGATAGAGAAATACAGCACAGAACAGGCCCTTCGGCCCACGATGTTGTGCCGAACTTTTGTCCTAGGTTAATCATAGAATTTTGGACACTAAGGGCAATTTTTCATGGCCAATCCACCCAACCTGCACATCTTTGGACTGTGGGAGGAAACCGGAGCACCCGGAGGAAACCCACGCACACACGGGGAGGATGTGCAGACTCCACACAGACAGTGACCCAAGTCGAAATCGAACTTGGGACCCTGGAGCTGTGAAGCAATTGTGCTATTCACAATGCTACCATGCTGCCCTTAGTCTTCCTTTACTCCCTTACTCTCTTATAAAAACAAACATTTGTATTCATAGTTCCATTTCAAGGCTTTATAATCACGTATTGCTGTTGGGGCAGCACAGTGGGTAGCACTGTTGCTTCACAGCTCCAGGGTCCCAGGTTCGATTCACGGGTGGGTCACTGTCTGTGTGGGTTTCCTCCAGGTACTCCGGTTTCCTCCCACAAGTCCCGAACGACATGTTATTAGGTAATTTGGACATTCTGAATTCTCCCTCGCTGTACCCAAACAGGTGCCAGAACATGGCAACTAGGGGCTTTTCACAGTAACTTCATTGCTGTGTTAATCTAAGCCTACTTGCGACAATAAAGATTATTTTTTAAAAACTGTCAACTGAGAGGCACTCCACTTTGATAATGAAAGGTTGTGAAATCAGTCATGCAGCACTAATCCTGTAAGAAAGATCTCAGGCTTGTCTCAACAGACAGAATGAGAAAGCAAGCACAATTTTTTTAAACAATGCAGAGAGTTTTCTCAAATACTTAAAGAGCAGGGGATTTAAATCCCCAATACTTTTACAGTTCTTTTGAGAGCTCTCTTAACAGTTTTCCTGACAGTTCTCAAGACAGTTCCAATGAGATAATGCACTTTTTACACACATTCATGTCTAGCTTGAACAATCCTTAAGGCACCTTACCTCTCCCAACAGGCCCCTGACCTTTTCCAAAGATATCCCTCGACCATATTCAAAAGAGCATCCTAACTATCCGAAGAACCCCAAAAGCTTTAGACCTTCTCCTACCAGGTCTAAAGTTCACAAGACATGTTTTAGATGTCTGATTATCCTACTGAGGCACTTTAACACATGCAGTTACCTCCATGAGCCACAGATGTGCAATTTAGAAGCTCACCCACCCCACCCCATCCCCAATTCCCACTCTTCAGAAACGGCCGGAGTCAGTTTTGGGAGCATGGCTTCCACACCCCAAGCCATGCCTCAGCTGCCATTTTCACTGAGACAGAGATCTTGTCATCTGTGCAAAAATTCAAGACTGAATACATAACACAATCGAAAATATCACTGGCTGAATTCTGCTTCAGGGATGCAATAATGTCAAAGTTTACATCCAATATTGGAAAATTACTAAACCATGGTTATCAGTTTGATGTATATACCTGTCCTGTGATATCTAGACATTTTCCTGTGTCTTTTGCTCTGACATTGCTTTATCTGTCATAATTAACACAGTGTCTATTATCTGTGGGTCGGATTTTCTCAATGGAGATGGGAACAGGGAGTGGATTTGATTCCAGTCATGAACCCACCCTCGACATGAAATTTTGCTTGAAGCGGTGTGTGCTAATTGCTTAAGGGGTGGGCTTGCCATCCACTGAGCTGGCAAGAGTGCAGGAACAGAGGTGGGTCGGTCAAAATGCAGACCACATTGTGACTTGTTTTGGCAGCCATTGCTGTGGCTGTGGTTTGCACATTCGTGTTTTAGTTGGCAGAGTTAAAATTTCCCACCATTTCAGAGAACAGTCATGCCCAGCTCCTTCAGTGACCCTTCGCCGTCTATCTTGTTGCAACAGCTTAGAGCCAACCTTATCCCCATCGTCATTAAACTGTTCTGACTACCGACAGCTTCAACAGTGGAAAATAATTTAGGGGCCAGATGAGCCCATAACAATGTTAACAACCTCTTTAATCGGAATGGGCCTGTTTCGTAGCCCATTTTCTCCCCAACCTTTGGGAAAGTGGTGGAGGGTGAACACGGAGGTGAGAGTCGTGGCCAATCTTGTCTGCAACCATTTTCTATCCACAGCCCCTTCTCCATTCCCGTCTTGTTGAGTTGGGAAAATCCAGCCCTTGGTTTCATTTGGAACGATTTTCTTCCTCCCTTCTTTCAGTCAGTAAGGATCGGTACATTCATGGATTCCCTGTTACCAGAGGTTTACCACGCTGCCTCCTTGGAATTTACACTTGTTTGTGTGAAGGTTTGGTCATCATACCACTCCGTCTGTGGAACCCTAAGCTGTCTAGTGTTGCTGGAAGGCAGATATTGGAGTGACTCCAGGACTCTGTTTATGCAGCTGCACTCCTGGGTTTGGTCCACAGTTAGTTACGATAGAATTTGTGCTTTGACTGCACTGCAAACGAGCTTTATTCCTGTACACACAAAGTCTCCTTGTCTGAGGGAAACACTGAAGTAAAAAGCTCTGAGGAAATGGATCTTAAAAAAAAACACTTAAACATTTGTCTGCAAATATTGATTTAGTGCTGTATTATAGATCACTACATTGCTCCCTACCCAATGGAAAGAGCTTTTATAGTAAAACTGATAACTGGTCACTCCTGATATTGCGGAATCCCCAGCTGGGTGTGTAAGAATGACCCAGGTGTCACTTGCTTTTTTTTTAATAGATCTTTTTTTTAATATATAAATTTAGCGTACCCAATTCATTTTTTCCAATTAAGGGGCAATTTAGTGCGGCCAATCTACCTAGCCTGCACATCTTTGGGTTGTGGGGGCGAAACCCACGCAAACATGGGGAGAATATGCAAACTCCACACGGACAGTGACCCAGAGCTGGGATCGAACCTGGGACCTCGGCTCCGTGAGGCAACAGGGCTAACCCACTGCGCCACCGTGCTGCCCCGGTGTCACTTGCTTTTCACATTCAGTGGAGTTAGTGATGGGTTTACCAAATGGTCAAATCACCTAAAAAAAAAAGGAACAGTTGAGATAATATATCAAGGAGAAACAATAAAGATTAAAGTCGGGGGGGGGGAGAAATAATTATTTCTCCTCCCTCCCCGACTTTAATCTTTATTGTTTCTTTTGTCATCTGATCAAATGGCTGTGTGGCTCTAGCCTTCTTCCAGTGCCTCCCTGTAATTGTCCACTAGGAGGTGAGCAAGAGCAGTGGACCTTGATGCTTCCTCTTGACATCTGTACCTTCCAGGAGTAGAGGATGTCCCTTCCCCCGTCAGCGTGTGATGTGCTCTGTCCATGCAATGCCAAGCCAAAGATGAAATATGTTTGCAGGATTTTGTTCCTCTGTCCTCAGCAGTAGATGTATCTGACAAGAGTTGAGTTGTAAAATATCTCCAAGCATTATTTGGATAGTCTCAATGTCTAATTTGCCCCAGACTTTGGTGAAACTTCCCCTCCTGTAACAGTACAATTCAAATGACAGTCTGATAAATAGTTGCATACTACGGAAAGGGTCATAGGTTTGAAATAAGTTTCCCTCAGAATACCAGTTACAATGGCCTGAATTATATAAAATCACTGGAACTTAAAAATTAATCTGATATGTTTATTCCAGTCTCAGTTCATATGGGGAATTCACCCTACAGCTGCTGGGATTGTTGTCCATAATCATTTCCTTTTTTTTATTCACTTAAAACTTTCTCCCGACCCACCGATGACTTTACTCAAGGCACCGAATCATTCATTTTCAAATAATTTTGAATGGTTTCAGATATATAAAGAGCAAAACTAAACAGCATCCTAACCTATGGGCTACTTTATATAAACAAGTTCATTTCAACTAGTCATAGACATTGCTACCCATTGTTAGATCTGTGGAAACAAAGGGCAGGCGATGATTAACCCTATCAGCTTGTGGTGCCTCTAGACTGAGAGGTCAGCTAATAGTCAGCAACCCAGGGTGGATACACTTTCCCACACTCACACTGTTGTGTGTTCCCTTAAGCTATCTGGTTCTTTATCCTGTATCGTGAGGAGTTGCTTTTTTAAAAATCAGTTTACAGCTGCTCTAGAGATGTGAGATTGACCACTAAAAGGGTGATTAGCAGATATGCAGAAAGATCTCCGTCCTGACACCTTCAACAGTAATTGAACAGGGGTGAAAGCCGAATAAACGGCATATGAAGCAGCAGAAATACCAACGGGAATAGATCTGCCAAGATCTGGAAAATGAATATCAGAACCACAGTACAACACTAAGTACTAAAGGCGCACTAATTAAAAACAGGAAATGCCTTCCTGCATTTTGGAACTATTTACGTGATGATGATTGTATCCATTACAATCTTCAGGAGGAATGTTAGGGCACAGCTTTGTTTGAGCTGTTGGCAGCATCCTATTGAAGCCAATGAAAAAGAGAATCACGTGGAGGGCACATTCTGCTGCCAATTCACTGTTGCCCATTTGCCCTGTTTACCAGAATGCATTGATATCCCATTGTCTGCATTCACTATTGAATGACTCTATGAGTTTAATGTGCTTCCTCCATATCATGTTACAATGTAAGTCAGATGTTCTGGTCACTCTCTCTCTTCCTCACCCTCTCTGTGTTGCTGTTCCCCTCTGATTCTCCCTTTCATTTTCTTTGTCTTTCTCTAACTGTTTCTTCTCTCCATTAACTCCTCCCTCTTCCCGTCCCACCTTCACCCCTACCCCCATACTCTTCACTTTTAAAATGTTTTTTTCCAATTAAGGGAAAATTTAGCATGGCCAATTCACCTACCCTGTAAATCTTTTGGGTTGTGGGGGTGAGACCCGCGCAGACATGGGAGAATGTGCAAATTCCCCAAGGACCATGACCCAGGGCGGGGATTGGACACAGGTCCTCGGCGCTGTGAGGCTGCAGTGCTAACCATTGCACCACCGTGCTGCCCTCCTACCCTCTTCTCTGCCTTCTTCTTTCCAAATAGGTGGAAGATAGTGGATGGTATGGCATGGCATTGAGGAGAAAGGATTTGAAGGCTGCATTATGGCTGAGGGCTACAGAGAAATTGTAACTCTGAGCAGCACCTATCCCATCCAATCCCCAATCTGGCATGCTTCTCCCCCCCACCCCTCATTGACATTTTGTCTCCTACCCTCACCAGTATGGGGCAGCATGGTGTCACAGTGGCTAGCGCTGCAATCTCACAGCACCAGGGACCTGGGGTCAATTCCGGCCTTGGGTGACTTTCTGTGTGGAGTTTGCACTTTCTACCTGTATCTGCGTGGATTTCCTCCGGGTGCTTCGGTTTCCTCCCACAGTCCAAAGATGTACAGGTTAGGTGGATTGGTCACGCTAAATTTCCCCTTAGTGTCCAAAGACCTGTAGGTTAGATGGGGTTACGGGGATAGGGCGGGAAATGGGTCTAGGTGGGGTGCTCTTTCCGGGGGTCGGTGCAGACCTGATGGGCCGATTGGCCTCCTTCTGCTCTGTAGGAATTCTATGATTTTATATATCTCTCACTACCCATTACCTTTCCTACCAACCTCACACTCTTATCACTCCTGCCTACATGCTTCTATTTGAACTATCTACTTAACCCCTGTATTCATCATAGAATCCCTACAGTGCAGAAGGAAGCCATTCAGCCTATTAGGTCTGCACCAAAGCCTCCATTTGTTGAGATAGTACAGTACAACTTGGTACATGTTCAAGTGCAGTTACAGAAAGGCAGACAGGGAGTTTCTTGTTGGAGAAGGGATGACAGATTACACATAGACAAAATAAAGAGCGTAGAGATTTCTGTTAATAAAAGCTGGTTCACGACAAAAGTCAACTGGTAGACCTCAGTTGCAGATAAAGGAGACCTCTGCGGGGGGTGGGGTGGGGGGAAAATTTTGGGCATCATCTGGCATGGACCACCAGGATTAGGAGGTGAAAACGAACCAAGAGCTTTGTCGTCAAAAAAAGGTGAAGTATGTACCAGAGCAGATGGAACTGTTGTTTGACTACACTTTACTAAAGGCTGGTTGGAAAATCTGCAAAGGAGGCATGTGAATGAAAATGAAACAGCCTGGGCACAGTACTGGATTGTAACATAGAATCCATGAGCCAGGAGTGTTCTGGGGCTGTAATATTAAGAAACAATTGGGTAGATTGGACTCAAAAATCACCTTAGCAACAGTGAGTACAACAGGGTAGGGTTTAAGAGTGAGCTTCAGTTGGAAAGCTGAAACCTTCACCGTTGGAACGGATCCAAAGCTTGCTAAACAAACTGGACTGGTCACTGCTATGGGTGAGGGCAGGGTGGGATGGGTTGCAAGAAGAAAATTGCATCAGGGCTGAAAATGATATCTGAATAAACTGTTTTCTTACGTGGCTGAGCACTTGAAATGTCATAACAGTCAAGGCTATGGGCCAAGTGCTGGTAAACAGGATTAGAGTAAATTTAATGTAGTTTTGTCAGTGTAGGCTAGATGGGCCAAAGGGCCACCCCTGTACTGTATGACTCTGCTTGAAATTCATATCTTAACTTCTATACTGTTGCATTGGTGCATTTGAATGTTGACCAAATTCAGGATCCAGGACATTTTCTAAAAAAAATCTCATTTACAGGAAAACTAAAATTAAAACCAAGTTTTAAAAAATGACTTTGGAGAAAGGGGAATAAAAGTAAAATATCTAGACCATTACTTTTTGGGGTTTCATACTATACTGCACAGAAGGAACCCTGGTGTGGATTATCTGTTAAAAATAATAACATTGAACTCAACTTAGTTCTCAAGGGGTTAAACGTACAGGAGAGCAAGGCTGAGAGGTTAGATTAAGAATAACAAAGAGCATGCTCGATGCGAAGAAAAACAGACTATATTCTAGTAATCTTTCATACTCATTGCTGCTCTGATGACTTCATTTGAATGCTTCCTGAGGTATTCCACGACATTGCACTTTTGCATTATGTCATGTAGAACCGGGAGCAACCTTTGCCCTAACTAGTCTGTGTTGTGCTGGCGTCTCTATTCCTCTATTCCAGAAGTTATCCATCCCATGTGCTTGTATTGATCTCATGTCCCTTCGGTCCCCCTTGTTTTCGACCACCTCTTCTTAAAGATTGACGTCCCAGAAATTAACTTGTCTTCAAATCTTCATTGAAGCAAGTTGTACGCCTTGGTGTGCTTTAACAGATGTGAGGGAATGTTAATTGCTAAGGAAGTGTCGGCCAGTTACTGGATGCAATTAGAAGCTACCTTTGATTAAGGAAAACCCACATGTTACATTTACCCCTCAGCTGTTCAAATGACTGTTTAAAGCTCAAGTTTCCCTTTAGATTTTATCTTCAGAATCATATATTGTGAATGGCTTGTGATTGAGCATGTTCGCAATTTACTTTCACCTAACCTCTTTGCACAGTATTTATCATAATCTGGATATACTTACATATGCCCTTTCTTTCTGAAGGCAACAGTTTTCATTGGAATATTAATTTTAGGATTATAAACATGTCGAGGGTGGCAGGGCGGTGTAGCAGTTAACACTGCTGCCTCACGGCACCAAGTACCCAGGTTTGACCCCTGGCTCACTGTCCTCGTGGAGTTTGCACATTCTCTGCGTGGGTCCCACACCCCCAACCCAAAGATGTGCAGGCTAGGTGGATTGGCCAGACTAAATTTCCACTTAACTGGAAAAATTAAAAACAATTTATAAACATGTCCAATGGTTTAAAGGAAGAAAGTGCTTTTTCTATCCTCAGCTTATCCCGGCGCACTTTACAGTCAATTAAAGACTTTTGAAGTGTGGATAAATATAGCCAAATGTGGATAAACATAGCCAGTCTGTGCATAGCAAGATTGAACAATAAGCAATACGATAAATGACCAGATCATCCATTTTAGCAGCCTGGGTTGAGGGATGAATGTTGGCCTGGACACCAGGGGAAGTCCCTCCTGCTTTTCAAATGGTGCGATAGGATCTTTTGCTCACCTCTGATCGGTCCCTCATGGTTTGATGCCACATGTGAACAGACAGTGGCTGGTGTTTTCTGCTCCCGTCAGTGTCGGGCGGGTTTAGAAACGGGAGCAGAACATATCGCGAGAAGGCCAAAGTTGTGCTTTACGTTGACGTGAAAACATGTCCTAATTGACCCAACCCCCATCAGTGGTGGGCTGCATGTCTCACTGTTCAATGGCAGGAACCTCATTTAAATATATTTGCATCTTATTATTGAGCCCATATGCAGAATCATACCACCCCTCCCGTCAAATAATCCATCCAGGGTGGCGAGATGTCAGAACTCTGTTCATCATGACTGACTTCAAAGGTGTGCACCTGGCAAACAAACTTCTGAGGGGAGCATGGAGCACAGGTCTTGCAGGCTGGCTCCACGTATTAAGGAGGCTGACTTGGGGGCGACCAGGCTCTGATGGGGGGGGGGGGGGGTTGATGAGGTTCTGACTCCGGGGAAATGAGGCTCTGACTGGGGGTGACCAGCCCTTGACTCAAGAGAGAATGGATTAGCACTATGGCTTCACAGCGCCAAGGTTCCAGTTTCGATTCCTGCTTGGGTCACTGTCCACGGAGTCTATGATTCTATGTAACACTGGAAAGGTAACGCGGCTCTTGTTGGGTGAGA
The DNA here is from genome assembly GCF_902713615.1 of Scyliorhinus canicula. NCBI lineage: Eukaryota > Metazoa > Chordata > Chondrichthyes > Carcharhiniformes > Scyliorhinidae > Scyliorhinus > Scyliorhinus canicula. The sequence goes on from NC_052146.1 coordinate 207,858,495, forward strand.
CTGGGGTTGACTGCAGGGTACAGGAGGCCTAGTTGCAGGGTATGGGGTAATACTGTAAGGGTACCGGGAGCCTAACCAGGAGAGACCGAGGATAGACTGCAGGGTACCGGGAGCTTAATTGGGGAAGACCACAGGATACTAAGGAGCTAGATAAAGGGTACTGGGGAGACCAGGTTAAAACTGAAAGTGTACCAGGGGCTTTGACGGGGGAGGCTGTGAGGGTAGAAGGACGACTCCAGTGTACTAGGGGGAAGATTCAGGATAACGGAGAGAAGATTCCAGGATACTATGGGATTGATTCGGGGGTTATCAGGGAAGAACTGGAAAGGGGAGGGGGTGGTGAAACTGACAAGTGTGAAAAGCAATGTTCCAGAGGTTACTTTCTGCTGCTTGGCTACAGACCTCGAAGAAGGGTGTCACAGAAGGAAGGGAAGCCCGAGGTTATGTGATGGGTGGTGGGCAGTCATCATGCACTGACAGTTCTGCTAAAATCTAGGTGAAGGGGGGAGGGAGCCTGTTGATCTCACTGTCACTCTTCTTGCTCAAAGGCAGGAGAGAAGAAGATGTCAACAGAGGCATCTGGCTCAGCAAAGGCAGGAGCAGAACCATCAAGAGGAAGGGGTGGCCGGGTCTGCTCTGCACACAGGTGATGAACCCCAGAGAGCTTTTGTTTGGAGGGCCTTGTCAGACCTAGGGTGTACAGATGGCGCCTAACATACCTGTAGATGTCTGAGAACCAGTGTCGCTGAAGGCTACACATTCCCAGGGAACTGTTTGATCATGTCTGCCACCTTCTGCAGGATTTTGTGCCACAGGGACTTGGTGGGCATCCACTGTCACTGTTGCTTATGTTACAGCGGCGCTCAATTTGTATGCCAGTTGCTCCTTCCAGGGCTTCACAGGTGACCTCTGTGGGATTTTGCAAGTGTATCCGGGATATGACTGACACAATCCAACTTCATCCATTTCAACCAGGATCGGGCAAGCCAGGATGCAAAATCAATGGGCTTTGTGCAAGTCTCTGACTTTCCATAGGGGCATGGTGCCATTGACCATGCTCACGTGGCACACAGTTCTTCTGGGGCAGCAAGCAGTGAACTATGTGGGGAAGCCCTGCAATACAATTTGAAGAGGGTGTCACACATCACGATCGCTTGTTGCGCCCTGCATAATCCGGCGCTGGAACGGAGGGAGTAACTGTCTGAGGAGGTGATGGAGGAGCGGCACATTCCCTCCGATGTGGCGGAAGTCAAAGGGGACGAGGTTGAGGAAGTTCTCGAGGGAGAGGATGTTGGCAATGAGGCAGTGCTGGTGTCCAGTCAAGGCATATGAGCTCAGGGTGCGTTCATTGCAGCTAGATTCAGGAAGGGTGCTGATGAGATCCAGTAAAGGCATCCCATTAACTTCACATGGCTTCTGTGAGCATTACACTCGCATCTGAATGATGGAAGTGCACACCCTCTGTGAGAAGGCTCCTGCCATAGGGAGATAGCAGTTGTCCACAGTCCCTGCATTCCAGGAGGATGATGATGACTTGCAGTGGGGGCAGTGCATTAATCCTCACAGAGTTTCTGTGAATGTCTGACTCCTGTTTGGCCGATGGCAGCTCACTTGCTTTCAATGATTAGGGTCATAACTGAATGATGCAGTGGGGAGTTTCACCTCTTCTGATCAAACATCATCCTTTGTGAGCTGTACCCTTTTAAAAAAGTGTTTCCAATTAAGGGGCAATTTACCATGGTCAATGCACCTACCCTGCCCATCTTTTTGGTTTGTGGGGGTGAGACCCAGGCAAACGCGGGAGAATGTGCAAAGTCCACATGGACAGTGACCCAGGTCCGGGATCGAAGCTGGCCCTCGGCGCCATGAGGCAGCAGTGCTAACCATTGCACCACCGTAAGCCCTGTGAGCTGTACCCTTGAGATTCACTGTCACCGGAAGCTGAGGCACATTGAATGGGGGGGAGTGGGGGTGCAACCACAGCTCAAGCGAGCAGAGAGCACACATTGACAAGCACTGAATGATTGACGCTAGTCCTGTACATTGTGGGAGACATCCTCATTGCCAATGATATACAGGCATGACCGATGTGTTTAGTCACTGTGAAGGGATACCACCAATGTGCTGGAAACCTTGCACGATGCATATGGAGGAAGTCCTGGACTGAACACCCTGGACAGATTCACAGGTGTGTCTGTGACAGAAGGGAGAGGATATTAGTGCATGGCAGGCGCCTCTAGAAACAGGAGACATGACTAACAGCATTATTGACTGATGGATGATGCAGTGCTGGATCCTCACTTGGTTCATCACCGCCGACCTCACCATTAACACCAGGGGCGACCAATGTCCTCCCTGGCCAGCTGGATGTCTCTTTCCTCAAAGTCCGTGAGGACCTTCAGCTCTGGCATCCGTCCATCCATCTGAGATCTCTCCCCCTTGTGCATAAAAACTAATGGAGAGATTGTAAGCAGGATGTGTGCCGGGGCTGATGATGAGGATGCCTGGGATGTGTAGATGGTGAGTGGTATCAGCAAGGTGATGAGAACACGACCCGCAGCAGAGATGGAGATGTGTGTGGGAGATCGAGTGGTGATGCCCCTTGAGTTGCTAGTGTGTGAGATCCCTGTGGATGTGTAATAGGTGTGTGAGTTGACAGTGATATGAAGGATAACATATCCTGCCAGAATGGCGATCATTCATCCTCTTCCTGTACTGAATGGCTGTCCTCTTCTGCAGGGTGTTCGCACCCATGACCACTTCCACAGCCTTCCATACTGGGTTGGTTATCTTACTGGCTGGTTTTCATCCTGTGCGCGGCTAAAGCCTATCACGCGGGCCTCTACAGCAGCGAGGAGTCTCACCAGTGAGGTGTCTGAAAAACTGGGGGCGGATTTCTTGGCAGCCAACACTTCCCGGTATCCAAGTATCCTGCGAAGTGTGGCTGGTGTGCACTGGGCACACAATCGCCCCGACGATTATTGCGCTGAGGTGATGGCTGGCAGGGGAATCAGAGGTTGCCTCGCCAATGATATGGCGTGGATTGATTGATTGTTTGATTTGATTTATTGTCACATGTACCGAGGAACAGTATTGTTCTGCGTACAGACCAGACAGATCATTCCATACATGAAGAAAACATAGGACATACATAAATACACAATGTAGATACAGAGACACAAGCATCGGGTGAGGCAAACAGCATGTAATATTACTCAGTAGACAAGATGTGTCAAGAGATAAGTTCACTCCATAAGAGGGACATGCAGGAATCTGGTAAGAGTGGGGAAGAAGCTGTTTTTGAACCTGTTAGCGCGTCTTCTCAGACTTTTGTATCTCCTGCCTGATGGAAGAGCTTGGAAGAGAGAATAACCTGGGTGGGAGGGGTTTCTGATTATGCTGCCCGCTTTCCCAGGACAGTACGAGGTGTGGACAATGGATGAGATTCGTGTGATGGACTGGGCTGTGTTCATGACTCCCTATAGTTTCTTCCGGTCTTGGGCTGAGCAGTTGCCATACCAGGCTGTGATGTAGCCAGATAGGATGCTTTTTATGGTGCAGCTGTAAAAATTGGTAAGAGTCAATGTGGACATTCCGAATTTCCTTAGTTTCATGAGGACGCATAGGCACTGTCGTACTTTCTTGGTCGTACCGTCGGTGTGGGTGGACCAGGACAGATTGTTGGTGATGTGCACACTTAGGGATTTGAAGCTGTCAACCATCTTCACCTCGACACCATTGATGCAGACAGGGGTGTATACGAAATGTCACTTCCTGACGTTATGGCACAAGAGCCACACTAAACGGCTGGAAAAGCCGCCATTGTCGTCAGCGGACTCAATGTCGCTTTTCTTGCCCACCGTCGGCCTTTGCCGATATCCGGGAAAATCTCGCCCAGTACCTTTGATCGTGCAGCATTCCCTCAGTTCCACACTGAATTTGCAATCAAGATGATCTGCCCAAGTCTTTGCTTCATGGTCTTGAACCCATGACCTTTTGACTCAGAGGTGAGACTGCTCCCACTGAGTCAGATATAAAAAATAAAGAAAGGGTAATTGTGAGATTGCTCTGGAGGGAATGTCAGCTGAATATATAACCAATCTGAAATACCCTTATGAAAGAAAATACAAGAATATTCAAAGTAATCCTGTATTGTTGCGTTCATAATTGGCAAATATTTTAAAATAACTTTGTAGTGTATAGCCTCAGAATCCCTACAGTGCAGAACGAGGCCTTTTGGCCCATTGAGTCTGCACAGACCCTCCAAAGGAATGTCCTACCCACGTCCACTACATCACCCACTCCACCCTATCCCCATAACCCCATATCCTAACCTGCACATCCCTGGACACTAAGGGGCAATTTAGCATGGCCAATCCACCCAACGTCCACATCTTTGGCATGCGGGAAGAAATGGGACCACCTGAATGAAACCACGCAGATGTGGAGAGAATGTGAAAACTCCACACAAACAGCCTTCTAACATAATTTTCATAAACCTTTACTTAACCAAGGAAAAGTCTCTCAAGAAAGACATTGAATTGCCTCTCACACAGTTACAACTTCAATCAAATTGCCAAAGCCATCAAACAATTTTCAGTAAGTCACATTTAGATATAGTAAGCCAGTGTTTTTCAAACTTTTTTCCAGGGGCCCATTTTTACCAACCGGCCAACCTTTGTAACCCACGCCGGCCGACCTTCGCGGCCCACACCAGCCGACCTTTGCGACCCACGCTAGCCGACCTTCACAGCCCATGCTGGCTGACCTTTGCGACCCACGCTGGCCGACCTTCGCAGCCCATGCTGGCTGACCTTTGCGACCCACGCTGGCCGACCTTCGCAGCCCATGCTGGCTGACCTTTGCGACCCATGCCGGCCGACCTTCGCGACCCACCATTTTCTTTTACATTGTTTGCTGCTGACAAAACGGAGGAATCTCGATCGTGCTCAAAGCACGACATGTTGATGTTCGGGGGGCGTGACCCGCTCTCTGCCTCCCTTCAGGCAGGAGGATTACATAGAATTAAAAAAAAAAGTCTTCTGCATCTCCGATTGCGCAAATGTCTGGGCAACAGCCGCAGCAGCCAGCTTTTAACCTTCTTTTGTTGTATTCCCAATTCTGGCCTGTTGTGCATTATTTCCTTTGCTCTACAATTGGCGGCTGTACTGTCGGCTGCTATTACCCTGAACTCTGGAAACCACTCTGCCTCTTTAACTCTCTTCCTCTCATTTCCTATAAGCCTCTCTGTGCGTCGTGGTGCTCTCGATTGCACAAATTCGTGTGCAGCGGCCAGCTTTCAACAATGCCGGCTGCGAGCGGCCTTCAAAAGGCCGCGATCATACAATAAAAATGCGACTGCACTGCGCATGGGCACCGATGAGCGGGCATGCATGTGCAGTGTGGCTGCATTTCTTTTATGGGCGCGGCCTTTTCAAAGGCCGCTCACAGCCGACATTGTTAAAAGCCGGCTGCTGTGGCTGTTGGTGGAGGGGAACGGGGTGCAGACTCAAGAACCCAAGAAGGTATAGGAGTGAATAGTTCACCAAGAGTTAGAGAACTGGAAACGATTGTAGGTATGGGGAGGGTTTGAGACCATGAAGGAATCTGAACACAAAGATCTGAATTAATATTTTTAATTTTAATACACCGTGTTAAACAGATATTGGCAATGCTTATGGTCCTGAGGTTTTGCAAAAAATGTACCATGAATCAGTTTCCATACCTTATCACATCTTACCAATAGTTTGCACTTGTTAGTATAAAGAACATCTATCCAGCTCTCTGGTAACATGGAAATTCCACTGACCACTTTGGGGATGGTGCAGGGTTTCCGAGGTGGCTGCAGGAACAAACCTGTCATATCTGACCACAATAAAATAAGCACAGGACCACTCTAGGGCTGGAGTCAACTCAAGAATTGTAGATCAGCAGTAAATCATTACCCAACATATTTGGACGGCCACGATCTAATTTCCACCAAGTAGGAGCCCTCTTATTGAATGGCGGAGGAGGCTATAAGGACCAAACGGCCTACTCCTCTTTCTTATGTTTTGACATTTATCATTCCAACTTATTCCTCTTCCTCTCCTGCATTCCCCTCCACCGCCCACTCCCCCACTTGCACACACACAGACGCCGCTGATTATGTATCTGTCTGATAGACTGGATTGTCAACATTTGGCAAATGATAGGTCTGAGATTTATAGTTGTGAGTCATCCACATAAGGGTGGGAGCACCCTCCACCTAAATGTTATCTGCCGTTTTGCACAGCTGCCACAGATTGGGTGGGGTGATAGGTATGGCCTGGAATTTGAAAGTGAGATTGGGTGATGATTTTTCCACATAGCACTTATCTTTTGAACCCAGTCCAAGCCTGTGAGAAACAGTGTGGAAGGATCCACCGTTAAAAGTTTTATGTGTACCAAGGAGCATAGTGATTATTGGTTCCATGTGAAGCCACCGATACATACGTCCACGCTGAACTATTCACCATTATTCTTTTATCTCTCATGTTCCTGCTCCTGGGTAGTCATAGGTCTGGAGGACATTTGTGATGTTTGGGGTCTACACCTTCAAGGCTACTCCTCCAGAGAGGCAAACCAGGTAACAGGAGGTGCTTATAATCCATTGAGATCAATGAAAGGGCAGATGCAACTGGTGGTAAATTTCAAGCTTTGGGTAGGTTGGTCAATGGCTTTCTTTACAGATGCATACCACACACAAGGAAGCCATTCAGCCCCTCCTGCTCTTGCTTCCATTCCTCTGCCCCTTTCCACATAGCCCAGCAAATGGTCCTCTTTAGTGACTTATCCAACTTTCTTTTGGATGTTTCTATCTAATCTGCTTACACCACAGGTCTGATATCTTAAATCTGTGTTTTCTGGCTATTAACCCTGTGGCCGCGGGAAAGAGGTTTTCTTTATTCTATGGATCCCCTTCATCATTTCGAATCTCTCTGCTAAATTTCACCGTAGCCTCTGCTTTTGAGAAGGGCCACCCCATTCTCTCTAGTTTCACCCCCCTGGCATATCACTGAAGTTCAGTAGCCATTTATTTTTTTAAAGATTGTTTTGGATCTGCAATAGTTTATCTTCCCACACACTGTTCAGCTCATCTGCCCTCCCCACCCTTTAGTGAAGCACTAGAAGGATGAGTGGGCTGATTATCAACCCTGTTGAACAGTGCCAAGGAGTCCTGGAGTGGGATTTGAACCTGGAGCTTCTCGCTCGGAGGCAGGGAAGGTGAGATCGACTGAGCCACAAGCCCTTCTGCATCTGCAATGGGGGTGTGGAATCTATTTTTTGGAAGGTAGAGTATGACACAAGAAACAGGAGAAAGTCATACAGCCAGTCAAGCTTGCTCTGCCATTCAATACGATCGTGGCAGATCTTGGACCCCAATTCTATTTTCCCGCCATCACCCCATAGCCCTTGATTCTCTGAGAGAGCAAACTGAGATTTCAGAAGGAGTACAATGAAGGTTAATTGGATTTTCCTGGGTATGAGGAAATACAAATATGAAAAGAAACTTGAAAAATGGGTTCTTTCTTCACTGGAACATTGTAGATTAGAGAGAGCTAGGAAATATTTGGAATTGGGACAGGATAGATAGAAATTACCTGCTCCCAGCAGTTAAAGGAAGAAAAGCAAGATGACATAGATACAGAATTGGAGGTTTTCAGCCGAGGCTGGGAGAAACCTCTTCACACAGAGGGCTCGATTTATTGGAAAAAAAAGCAAGGTGCCGTTTTGTGCTTGTAGTGCTGGGAATGACCCCACTATCAAACAGGATTCTGTTATTTTTTTTTGGGCCTTGGCACGGAACACCCTGCGGAGGCCACATTCCATTGCATTTCCTGCACCGAGGACCTCCGCTCACCAGTGCATGAAGAGATCGGGCATCATTTTTAAATGGCATTCCGATCTCTAGAACCCACACCCCCAACGTGACCACAGGACCCCTCAACACCCCAAATCACCTGCTGGGGGGGGGGGGGGGGGGGGTCATCAGCTTCCCTGCAACCTACCTAATACGGGCACCATACCCCCAGGACCAATCCCCAGCATGGGCAAAATGCCACCTGGGCAATTCGGCACTGACAAGGCAGAGTGGCAGCTGGTACTGCTGATGTCACCTGATACTGCGTGGGTGCCCTGGCAGTGCCCCAGCCAGGCTGGTAGTGCCACACCTGCAACCAGATAGCATTGCCAGGGCACGCAGGCAGTACCAGATGGCATTAGCAGTACCAGGGTGCCACCCTGCCCTGAGGCAAACCACTCAGGGACCTCTAATTGTCTGGGAGACTCCACCAAGTGCTGTTCCATGTTTGGGGGACCAGTGCTAAATGAGGCCCAGCTGGGGTCTCCTCGGTGGGATCGATAGATCTCATGGACGGGTTAGACTTGGTGTAGACATAGTTAAGTGAGCAGTTTCAAATTGAATAGAATAAAATCCCTACAGTGTAGAAGGAGGCCATTTGGCCCATCGAGTCTGCACCGACCCTTGGAAAGAGCACCGTATTTAAGTCCACACCTCCATCCTATCCTTGTAATCCAGTAATCCCACCTAACCTTTTTGGATACGAAGGGGCATTTTAGCATGGCCAATCCACCTTGTTGCTCGTTATGCTTTCCCTTAATTTGCTCTGTTTTAACTGCCTTTGCTCAAGAGTCGCCAGGTATCTTTCTGATACCACCACAGGGTTTAAAGCCGAATACTGATCAATAACTCGATACACCAGTTAGTAAGTTTGAAATCAATACACATTTATTTATACACACAGTCAATTATTACTCATGCATAAACTCTACTCGCTAAACTACAACTACTACTAAAGCCTATACTTAGCTTCGAGTGGCCCACCCACTCAGAGGAACAATGGCCGTTGTCCAGTTCTGATACTGCTGGCTTTGAACTGGTATAGAATAGTAGCTAGGAGCGTCTATCTCGTAGCGTGCGTTGACCTTAGACTTACTTGGCTGGTGCTTGGCGGCCTCTCATTGCTGAGAGCCAAATGCCAAGTTGAAGATGGAGAGGAGTCAGGATAAGAGAAGAGAGCGAACTGACCCTGGGGACTCTGTTTTATACCCCCCAAGGGGTTTTGTGCCCTTCTGGGCGGACCCCGGACTTGGTCCCAATTAATTAGACCATGTCCCAATCATTCCTATTGATTTTCTCCAATACCGGAGTTGTTCCCTGATCGTTGGGCGGGCCCTATGTGGCTGTTGGCCTGCCTTTGTTTTAGCTCCCACTGGCGCCGGGGAGTCTGTCCTGGTCTCGATTGTTTCAATGTTTCCTTTTTGTCCCCGGAGATAGCTCATTAATATGCTAATGGCTATTGGTTTCAGTTCTGTCTGGGTTCTGCAAGTCTTAATACACAGGAAACCTTGCACCTGCTTGTTTTCTCTAGTGTTGTCCGTTTTTCCCTGCACTCCTTGCGAGTGTCCAATTTGGAATCAGGACGTGGCCACCCCAGGTGGCCTCACCTGCACATCTTTGGACTGTGGGAGGAAACTGGAGCAGCCGGAGGAAACCCACCAGAAACGTGGTAGAATGTGCAAACTCCACACAGGCAGTTATCCGAGGCCGAATTGAACCCGGGTCTCTGAAGCAGTGAAACAGCAGTGCTAGCCACCTTAAAGAAGTTAGGTGAATGAAGGTGAAAAAGAGGTTGACGGGACAAGGAGATATGGGTAGATGTGGAGAACAATTAGCTAGCGTGCCAATGTGGACTGATTGAGCCAAGGGCTTGCTTCCATGCTGAAACCTCTGTGAATTTCCATGATTGCCATACTGCACTGTTTCAGCCAACCTACTAATTCAAGGTCTGCTGCCATCACACCTGGAATCAAAGATTGATGACAAGCCCTTTGTGGCCAAAAGCATCAGCCTCTCCTGATGTAGTAGGAGGAAAAATTCTAAATGGTGGTTGGGAGTCTCCTAGTTTTGGACAAACCTCCCAATTTCTGGCTCTCCAGCTTGATGAGCAAATGTAACGTAAAGGTAAACATCCGAATTTAGCAATTCCTTTCCACTTCACTGTTAACCTGATTTACTGCAAATGTCCCTCTGGATTTTTGTGGACCGCACAAATCCATCATGGGGCGGGATTCTCCGACCATCCGACAGGTCGGAGAATCCCCGGGGGCAGCGTGAATCCTGCCCTGTCACCCCGACGCTGGCTGCCGTATTCTCCGGCGCCAGTTTTCAGGCGGAGGTGGGATTCATGCCACACCGGTCGGGGGCTGTTGACAGCGGCCCCCCCGGAAATTCTCCGGGTCCCGATGGGCCGAGTGGCCGCTCATGTTTGGCCAGTCCCGCCGGTGTGGCTTGGACATGGTCCCACACAGTGGGACCTGGCAGGTAAGTTAGTTGGTGCGGTCCTCGGGGGGCACGGGGGCTCTGACCCCGGGGGGGGGGCACGGTGGCCTGGCCCGCGATCGGGGCCCACCGATCTGCGGACGGGCCTGTGCCTTGGGGGCACTTCTTCCTTCTGCTCCGACCCCTGTAGGGCTCCGCCATGGCTGGCACAAAGAAGACACCCCCCTGCGCATGCAGCAGAATACAGCGGCTGGTTCGCGCATGCGCAGACCCACGCCGGCGGTTCTGCGCATGCGCTATCTCACACAGTCCCTTCAGCGGCGACTAGCATGGCGCCGACCCTCCAGTGCCGGCCTAGTCCCCGGAAGTGCGGAGAATTCCGCTACTTCCGGTCGGCCCGACGCCGGAGTGGTTCGCGCCATTTTGACGCTGGCATCGGGCTATCGCGCCGATCGCAGAGAATCCCGCCCAATGGTGTCTGACTTGAGAAACTGCTTCATCAGACTTGAAGTAATTTTTAGATCTAGTGAAGCAACGTTCTATTTTATGAAGCTCACTGCAATTATATATTTTGCAGGAAAAAATGAGGAGAGGCAATATGAACTAATTAGTACAATTTTAAAGGTGGTGCAGGAACTAAGAGACCTGGAGGTTTACATGCACAAGTCTTTGAAAGTGGCAGAGCAAGCTGAGAATGCTTTATAAATAGACACAAGAGGCACAAAGCAAGGAAGTTAGTTAAGCTTTTGCAATTCTCGGGTTAGGCTCCAGCTGAAGTATTGCAGACTCCAATCAGGTAGCAAATTTTAGGAACGGTGTCAAGGTTTAAGGTGGCTGATGAGAAGATTTACTAGAATCGTACTTTAATGAGGCAAGCTCACAGACCTCTTTAAAAACACAAAAGTTATTCATTAATAAGAAAAACTGTACAGAGGCTAGCAGCCCACCAGCTCCCTGAGACTCTACGGGCGGGAGTCTCCGACCCCCCCGCCGGGCCGGAGAATCGCCATGGTGGGCGTGTGAATCCTGCCCCACCACCCCGACGCCGGCTGCCGGATTCTCCGGCGGCGGTTTTTCGGCAGGGGCGGGAATTGTGTCACGCTGGTTGGGGGCAGTTGGCAGTGGCCGTCCCGGCGATCCTCCGCTCCGCGATGGGCCGAGTGGCCACCCGTTTTCGGCCAGTCCCGCCGGCGTAAATCAAACAAGGTCCTTATCGGTGGGACCTGGCTCTGCTGGCGGCCTGCGGAGTCCACGGGGGGGGCGCGGGGGTATCTGGCCCCGGGGAGGGGGTGCGGGGGCACGGTGGTCAGGCCAGCGATCGGGGCCCACCGATCTGCAGGCGGCCTGTGACTTGGGGGGCACTCTTTCCCTCCGCACAGGCCGCTGTAACGGTCCGCCATGGCTGACGCGGAGAACCTACCTGCGCATGCGCTGGGATCACGCCAGAACACGATGGCGCTCCTGCGCATGCGGCAACTCATGCCAGTCGGCGGAGGCCCTGCTGCGCCAATTGGCGCAGTGCCAACCTTGCCAGCACCAGCTGGCGTGGCGCCAATGCTGCCAGTGCCTGCCTAGCCCATGAACGTGTGGAGGATTCCGCACCTTCTGCGTGGTCCGATGCCAGAGTTTTTCACGGCGACCCACGATTCTCCGGCCCGGATGGGTCGAGCGGCCTGCCGTTCCCGACCTGTTCACACCGGCGGCAACCACACTTGGTCGCTGCCGGCGTGAACATAGCACAAAAGGTGAGTTTGGGGCCTGTGGGGGGCGGAGAGGGGATCAAGCACCACGGCCGTGCTCGGGAGGGGACTGGCCCGCGATCGGTGCCCACCGATCATCGGGCCGGCGTCTCCAAGAGACGCACTCTTTCCCCTCCGCTGCCCCGCAAGATCAAGCCACCACGTCTTGCGGGGCAGCGGAGGGGAAGACAGCAACCGCGCATGCGCGGGTTGGTGCCGGCCAACCTGCGTATGCGCGGCTGACGTCATTAGGCATCGCCGGCCGCGTCATTCTCGCCACGCCACCTTGACGCCAGCATCAAGGCCCGGCGTCCGAGTTGCACGAAACGCCGCTCCTCGCCCCCCCGGGGTTGGGGGGGGGGGAGAATAGGGGGCGAGTAGCGGCCTCCGACGCCGTCGTGAAACACTCCAGGGCGTTGCGGAGAATTCCGCCCACATTCTAAATACATAGACACAGACATCAGGTTAAGCATACAGAGTGTAGTGCTGCTCAATAGAGTAGGTGTGTGCAAAGATCAATTCAGTCCATAAGAGGGTCATTCAGGAGTCTGGCAACAGTGGGGAAGAAACTATTTTTGAACCTGTTAGTGCGTGTTCTCATATTTTTGTATCTTCTGTCCGATGGGAGAAGTTGGAAGAAAAAATAACCTGGCTGGGAGCGATCTTTGATTATGCTGTCCGCTTTCCCAAGGGAGGTTTAAACAGAGTCAATGGATGGGAGGCAGGTTTGCGTGATGGATTGGGCTGTGTTCACGACTTACTGTAGTTTCTTGTGGTCTTCGGCCAGCAGTTGCCGTACCAGGCTGTGATGCAGCCAGATAGGCTGCTTTCTGTGGTGCATCTGTAAAAGTTGGTCAGAGTCAATGTGGACATGCAGATTTTGCTTAGTTTCCTGAGGAAGTATAGACGCTGTTGTGCTTTCTTGGTCGCAGTGTCGACGTGGGAGGACCAGGCCAGATTGTTCTTCGCAGGGAGGAGCGGGAGCAGGAGCGGAGGTGACGAAGACCAGGAGGGCTGCCGGGTAGGTAAGTGATCCTATATATTTGGGCGGCGGCTCATGATGTCCAATTTCTCTAATAATGATAAGAAAGTCAGCATTAAGGCACTTTACCTGAATGCTCGTAGCATTCGCAACAAAGTTGATGAATTAACGGCACAAATCATCGCGAATGAATATGACTTGATAGCCATTACGGAGACATGGTTGCAGGATGGTCACAACTGGGAGTTAAATATCCAGGGGTACCAGACATTTCGGAGGGATAGACAGGTATGTAAGGGAGGTGGAGTAGCACTAATAATCAAGGACGACATCAGGGTGGCATTGAGGGATGATATAGGTTCTATGGAGAATGAGGTTGAATCCATTTGAGTAGAAATTAGAAATTCTAAGAAGAAAAAGACACTGAAAGGCGTAGTCTATAGGCCACCAAATAATAGCATCACACTGGGACGGGCAGTAAATGAAGAGATAACTAATGCCTGTGAAAAGGGTACAGCAGTTATCATGGGAGATTTTAATCTGCATATAGATTGGTCAAACCAGCTCGGTCAGGGTAGCCTTGAAGAGGAGTTCGTTGAATGTATCCGGGATGGTTTTCTGGAACAATATGTAATGGAACCGACGAGAGAGCAGGCTACCCTAGATCTGGTCCTGTGTAATGAGGCAGGAATAATTAATGACCTCATCGTTAGGGATCCTCTTGGGAGGAGTGATCACAGCATGGTTGAATTTAATATACAGATGGAGAGTGTGATGATAGAATCCAATACCAGGGTCCTATGCTTGTACAAAGGGTACTACGATAGAATGAGGAAGGACCTTGCTAAAGTAGACTGGAAACAAATATTTTATGGTAGGACAGTTGAGGAGCAGTGGAATACTTTCAAAGAAATCTTTCATAGTGCTCAACAAAAGTATATTCCAGTGAGAAGGAAGAATTGTAAGAAAAGAGGTAATCTACCATGGGTGTCTAAGGAGATGCATGAGGCTGTCAAATTGAAAGAGAAGGCTTACAAAGTGGCCAAGATCAGCAGGAAACTAAAAGATTGGGAAAACTTTAAAGGTCAGCAGAAAGCCACGAAAAGAGCCATAAAGAAAAGTAAGATAGAACACGAAAAAAAAACTGGCACAGAATATAAGGACAGATAGCAAAAGTTTTTATAATTATATAAAACTAAAAAGAGTGGCTAAAGTAAACATTGGTCCATTAGAGGATGAGAGTGGTCATTTAGTTATGGGATATGATGAAATGGCGGAGGCATTGAACAAATATTTTGTATCGGTCTTCACAGTCGAGGACACTAATAACATGCCAGCAATTGACCGAGAGAAGAAGGTAGGTGAGGACCTGGAAACCATTACTATCACGAAAGAGCTAGTGTTGGGCAAGCTAATGGAGCTCAGGATAGATAAGTCTCCTGGCCCTGATGGAATGCATCCCAGGGTACTGAAAGAGATGGCTGGAGTAATAGCAGATGCACTGGCGGTAATTTTCCAAAATTCGCTGAACACTGGGGCAGTCCCAGAGGATTGGAAAACAGCAAATGTGACGCCACTGTTTAAAAAGGGAAGTAGACAAAAGATGGGGAATTATAGACTGGTTAGCTTAACCTCTGTCGTGGGGAAGATGCTTGAGTCTATTATCAAGAAAGAGATAGGAGGGCACCTCGATAGAAATTGTCCCATTGAACGGACGCAGCATGGATTCATGAAGGGCAGGTCATGCTTGACGAATCTCTTGGAATTCTATGAAGACATTTCGAGCAAGGTAGACGAAGGGGACCCAGTGGATGTGGTGTACCTAGATTTCCAAAAGGCCTTTGACAAAGTACTGCACAAGAGGCTGCTGCATAAGATAAGGATGCATGGTGTTAAGGGTAGAGTACTAGCATGGATAGAGGATTGGTTGTCTAACAGGAAACAAAGAGTGGGAATAAATGAGTGCTATTCTGGCTGGCAATCAGTGACGAGTGGTGTGCCTCAGGGATCGGTCTTGGGACCACAATTATTTACAATTTATATAGAAAATTTGGAGTTGGGAACTACGTGTAAGGTATCCAAGTTTGCAGATGACACGAAGGTGTGTGGCAGAGCAAAGTGTACTGAGGACTGTAAAATCTTACAGAGGAACATTGACACATTGAGTGAGTGGGCAAAGGTCTGGCAGATGGAGTATAATGTCAATAAGTGTGAAGTTGTGCATTTTGGTAAGAGTAACAATAGAACGGATTATTACTTAAATGGTAAAAAGCTGCAGCATGCTGCTATGCAGAGGGACCTGGGTGTCCTTGTGTATGAGTCACAGAAGGTTGGTCTGCAGGTGCAACAAGTAATTAGGAAGGCAAATGGAATTTTGTCCTTCATTGTGAAGGGGATTGAGTTTAAAAGTAGAGAGGTAATGTTGCAGTTGTACAAGGTGCTGGTGAGGCCACACCTGGAGTACTGTGTGCAGTTTTGGTCTCCACACTTGAGAAAGGATGTGCTAGCACTAGAGGGGTGCAGAGGAGGTTCACTAGGCTGATTCCGGAGTTGAGGGGGTTATCGTATGAGGAGAGGCTGAATAGATTGAGATTATATTCACTGGAATTCAGAAGGTTTAGGGGGGATCTAATAGAAACATAAAATTTTGAACGGAATGGATAAGATAGAAGTAGAAAGGATGTTTCCACTGGTAGATGAAAGTAGGACAAGAGGGCATAGCCTCAAGATTAGGGGGAGCAGATTTAGGACTGAATCAAGGAGGAACTTCTTCACTCAGAGGGTGGTTAAAGTATGGAATTCCCTACCGAAAGAAGTAATAGACGCTACTTCACTGAATATATTTAAAGATAGGGTAGATGTTTTTTTGAAAAATAAAGGAATTACGGGATATGGCGAGAATGCGGGTAAGTGGTTCTGAGACCACGAAAAGATCAGCCATGATCTTATAGAATGGCGGAGCAGGCTCGAAGGGCCGGACGGTCTACTTCTGCTCCTAGTTCTTATGTTTTTATGTGCATACCTAGGAATTTGAAGCTGTCAACCACCTCCACCTCGGCACCATTGATTGCAGACAGGGGTGTGTACGATACTTTGGTTCCTGAAGTCAATGATCAGCCCTTTAGTTCTGTTGACGTTGATCAAGTACTTTGGTGCTTACAGTTTCACAAATATTTTTTGATGGCAACAGTGACTGCAGGAACGTCTCTCTACTGCTCAAGTTAACATGTTTACGAACAATCCGTCCCTCCATGTCTACTTGGCATGCAGTGGCGTGCAGAGGTCTGGTGATGCCCGGGGCAAATCTTGATTGTATGCCCCTAGGACTCAAGTATAAGGCCTAATATACTGAGAAATCTTATGAGAAAGAAAAACATTTTGAATATATAAACACAGATGAAACATGAAATAAACGCTTTATTCGATTTTAATATAAATCAATCAAATTTATTAAGTTCTTTTCCCCAAATGATACCGCCTGTCACAAAACACCTGAACTACTTCACTTTTTACATCAGATGTGAGAAATTCTTTTTCAATGCTTATTAAAGCCAGGTTGGTCAGTCGCTCCTGTGACATAGAAGACCTCAGATATGTTTTTATTAATTTCAGTTTTGAAAATGACCTTTCACAGCTTGCGACTGAAAATGCGATTGTAAGCAGTAATCTGTATGAAACACACAGCGTCGGAAAGATATCCCTCCCATACTGCAGTAAAGACTCCAGAGCATCTTTAGGATCAGGGGGAACTCTATTCCCTCCAGCTTGAAGGAGCATCACAAAATCAATAATTTTGTCATATAACTGAATTGCAACCACATCATTGTCATAATAATTTGCAAAGTCTGAACATTCCTTTTTTAATTTCTCTCTTTCTTGTTCATCTTCAATCACTCCTGAATTCTAGTTCAGAAGAAAAGAAAATCGGTCACTGAGTCTTTGAAGACGGACACTGCGGTCTTCAATTTCAGTTTTTAATCTGTTCACAATCTCTACCATTACTCTATTCATTTCTTCTTGTGCCGTCAGTCCACTATCTCTTGCTGACTCTCCAGGCATTATTCTTCTTCTCCTTGTTCGTGCAATTGGTATTCCCCAATTTTGACAATATTCATTGGCTAAATCTATTGCATTGTGGATAATTTCGTCATTCTTCAAATTCAAGATATGAATAAGTCCTCTCAGATCACAAGAAGCTTCATGGAACCCCATTTTCGGGTCCTGCAAACGTTTTGAGACTTTATCCACTGATGATAAAACTGAGTACCAAAAATTTAATAAAGCTATAAACGGGAACTGTTGAATAGAGTTCAGTAGCGATCCTGCATCAGATTTAGTTTCCCTTGAAAATTCTCCTTCCAGCAGGTGTTGAAGGCTTGCAATAACGTTGTCACACTCTTCGTGGATTACTTGCACAGCATCATGGCTGGAACTCCATCTTGTGTCACACTGTCTTTTCACAGTCCGAGTGACAAATGATTTTAACACTTCCCAACGAGAAGTAGATGAAGAAAAAAAAGTAGAGTTTTTCTAGAATGCCAAAAAATGTAACAACAACAGGTTGCACCTCACTTGCATGGACACAGGACAAATTGAGGCTGTGGTTCTCGCAGTTCACAAACACAGCTTTTGGGTTAACTTCAAGAATTTTTTGTTGAACACCTCCTCTCACTCCAGCCATAACTGCTGCGTTATCATATGCTTGACCACGACAGTCATTCATGGAAATTTTGTCTTCTTCCAATTTTTCCTGAATTTTATTTACCAGGCTGACTGCATCTTTCTTGTTGACTTGAAAAATATCCCAGAAATGTCTCCTTTATTTCTACTTTTCTGTTTTCATCAATATGAACGTAACACAGCATTTCAGAAACCTGATCTTCATGGGCAATATCTGGAGTTGAATCCAGCATTATGCTAAAATATTTTGCGTCCTTAATTTCGGAAATTATATTTTTCTTGACAGTTTCACCAAGAAGATTGATTATTTCGTTTTGAATTCTGTTGGACAAGTAGGTGACACTTTTTGGTTTCTCTTTCCCTCTCTGCAAGTGTTTTGCTAAGATGTCATCATATTTGGCCAAAAGTCTGATTGTTGCTAGAAAGTTTCCTGTATTTTCACTGACTGTCTCCCCTGGCTCTGATAACCCAGATATTCCTTCTCCTCGATGTCCACGATAGGCCAGATTCTGTTTTGCCAGAAAGGATATAACCTCGACAATCCGTTCAGTTATAGCTTTCCATCTTTTCTTTTCAGCAGACATTTGCTGTTGAAGTTCAGCATCTATCGTAGTTGAATGATGGAGTCGAACTACAAGGTTCAGGTATTCCCTCATGTGAGCTCTATGAGAAGGGCTTTTCTCATGGTCAGGTATTGTTGGATTTAATTTTCTCCAAGTGGAGAAACCGTCTTCCTTTCCAAAGTTTGACACAGACAACAAATGCTCCTTTGAAAACAAAAAGCAAACAAAACAGTAGCATGCTTTCCGATATGGAGAGTATAACAACCATTTTCTCTCCACAATTTCTCCGTTTGTGGAAACTTTATCAAACCACTGTTTGGAAAATGATCTCCCATCCTTCTCAGCAAATGGACCACTTTTATTCTGATATCTTTCAGGGCCATGTTGTAATATTGTCATCTTCAAATGATCTGGAATCGGTTTCTTCAAACAGCCAAAATCGCTTCTTTGCAAAAATATGCAAATATCTTCTTTATTTTCTTCACATGGATCATCATCCTGACAACGAGACTGAGGAGAGAGAGTATTATGTTCTGACCGAGCTGAATCCGTATCAGAAAAATCCTTCTCTGCACCCACATCATCTTTTACTTCTCCAGGTTCTCCTACTTATTCTTTACTTCTTTTTATCCATGCATCTAATGCCCCTCTTTGATGGGACTCTTCTTCGACTCTGGCCCTCTTTTTTTTCCTGTTCTGTGCTCCACTCGGTTGTACACGAAATACTCGTAACATTTCATTTTCTATCTCAAAAACCGTAAGATGCATGAGAAAATGGGAAGAAAATGGTAAACAATCGGTCAGTTGCAGACGGATAAACCATATTTCATTTCTTTGTTCCTTCGTATCAAATTATTTCACACTGATTCTCCACTGATAATTTTGTGCAATTTATATCATAGACTTGCAAATTAGTGGTATCTGTATTCGAATATTAGCATGTTAAGGAAGAAATGTCTCCTATTCCGAGATTAAATGCCATAGCAGTCCTCTGATCATCCAGGCTTCACTCTTACTACATCCCACGTAAATATTTCATTAAATATCGCCAACAAACCTATAAAAACCGTAGTTGCACCTGTTCTAGAGCTATTCACTGACCTGAGTAGGTAAAAGAACTAATCTAGATGCACAAAAAGCTGAAGAAAAGACGAGTTATGACTCGAGGAAACGCAGGAACGAACAGCCACGCCTGCTTGTTGCTTTTGATGGTTGCACCACGTACATCATGCGCATGCGTGTGGGGGGGATGGGGAGAAGGACCATTTTCTCTAGACAGAAAGGGTACACCATGTTAAAGGAATAAAGGGCTAACAACTGCCTCTGCAGTGTGGTGAGCCTCCAAAAATTGATTTATCACCGCTGAAATTTTAAAATTACTATCTTATTTCCTTCTCTGGGGCAGCACGGTGGCCTAGTGGTTAGCACAACTGCCTCACGGAACTGAGGTCCCAGGTTCGATCCCGGCTCTGGGTCAATGTCCGTGTGGAGTTTGCACATTCTCCCCGTGTCTGCGTTGGTTTCGCCCCCACAACCCAAAAAATGTGCAGAGCAGGTGGATTGGCCACGCTAAATTGCCCCTTAATTGAAAAAAATAATTGGGTAATCTAAATTTTTAAAAAAAATTTTAAAAAAAAAAAAAAAATTTTTTTTTTTTTTCCTTCTCTGATTGGATGCCCCCATCCAATGGATGCCCGGGGCCAATGCACCGTCGGCCCCCCCCCCCCCCCCTCTGCACGCCACTGTTGGCATGGCAGGAGTCCAATCTCAGAGACAATAATTCCAGGGATCCACCACCGAAGTTTCATATTTTGACATATTATGGCATCAGATCATATTATGTGCTTAATATTTTTTTCTTATTGTTGCAGTGGTGATGGCTCATTGATGAGATCTTGAGGTTTGTGTATTTATCACAAACACTTTTAATTGGTAGACTTTAACTATGTACAGTCCCAAATATAGTTTGGCATGGAACTCTTCCATACAGGCTTGCTGCTTTTCCATTCTGCAATTCTCTTGGTGGCCTTCATTTGTTTATTTAGTGCCTCTTTCTGGGGTTGTTCACTGCCCATTTCTAGGGTCTTTCTGTGCCCTTGTCTGGGGTCTGTCTGTGACCTTGTTCTGGGGTCTTTCAATGCCTCTTTTTGTGGTCTTTCAGTGCTCTCTCCCTAGGGGCTTTCAGTGCTCTCTCCCAAGGGGCTTTCAGTGCTCTCTCCCAAGGGGCTTTCAGTGCTCTCTCCCTAGGGGCTTTCAGTGCTCTCTCCCAAGGGGCTTTCAGTGCTCTCTCCCTAGGGGCTTTCAGTGCTCTCTCCCAAGGGGCTTTCAGTGCTCTCTCCCTAGGGGCTTTCAGTGCCTTCTTTCTGGGGTCCTTCAGTGCTCTCTCCCAAGGGGCTTTCAGTGCTCTCTCCCTAGGGGCTTTCAGTGCTCTCTCCCAAGGGGCTTTCAGTGCTCTCTCCCAAGGGGCTTTCAGTGCTCTCTCCCAAGGGGCTTTCAGTGCTCTCTCCCTAGGGGCTTTCAGTGCTCTCTCCCTAGGGGCTTTCAGTGCCTTCTTTCTGGGGTCCTTCAGTGCTCTCTCCCAAGGGGCTTTCAGTGCTCTCTCCCTAGGGGCTTTCAGTGCTCTCTCCCTAGGGGCTTTCAGTGCTCTCTCCCAAGGGGCTTTCAGTGCTCTCTCCCAAGGGGCTTTCAGTGCTCTCTCCCAAGGGGCTTTCAGTGCTCTCTCCCAAGGGGCTTTCAGTGCTCTCTCCCTAGGGGCTTTCAGTGCTCTCTCCCAAGGGGCTTTCAGTGCTCTCTCCCAAGGGGCTTTCAGTGCTCTCTCCCTAGGGGCTTTCAGTGCTCTCTCCCTAGGGGCTTTCAGTGCTCTCTCCCAAGGGGCTTTCAGTGCTCTCTCCCAAGGGGCTTTCAGTGCTCTCTCCCAAGGGGCTTTCAGTGCCTTCTTTCTGGGGTCCTTCAGTGCTCTCTCCCAAGGGGCTTTCAGTGCTCTCTCCCAAGGGGCTTTCAGTGCTCTCTCCCAAGGGGCTTTCAGTGCCTTCTTTCTGGGGTCCTTCAGTGCTCTCTCCCAAGGGGCTTTCAGTGCTCTCTCCCTAGGGGCTTTCAGTGCTCTCTCCCAAGGGGCTTTCAGTGCTCTCTCCCAAGGGGCTTTCAGTGCTCTCTCCCAAGGGGCTTTCAGTGCTCTCTTTCTGGGGTCTTTCAGTGCCTTCTTTCTGGGGTCCTTCAATGCTCTCTCCCTAGGGGCTTTCAGTGCTCTCTTTCTGGGGTCTTTCAGTGCCTTCTTTCTGGGGTCCTTCAATGCTCTCTCCCAAGGGGCTTTCAGTGCTCTCTCCCAAGGGGCTTTCAGTGCCCTCTTTCTCAGGTCTTTCAGTGCCTTTTAAAAAAGTTTTTCAATGCCCTCCTGCTGAGGTCCTTCTGTGCCCTTCTAGGGTATTTCAATGCCTTCTTTCTGGGGTCGTTCAATGCCCTCTTTCTGGGGTCTTTCAGTACCCTCTTTCTGGGTTTACAATGCCCTCTTTCTGGAGTCCTTCAGTACCCGCTTTCTGTGCTCTTTCATTGCGCTCCTTCTGTGCTCTTTCATTGCCCTCCTTCTGGAGTCTTTTATTGCCTCCTCTGGGGTCTTCCGTTGCCTCTTCTTTGCTTATGGATCTTCTTTTTGAGAGTAGCCCTCAATCTGATGTATTCTCCAAGTTTCCTGTCTATCACTATTAGTTCCTTCTTTGTGGTTGCTGCTTTAAGCATGTTGCCACATTAAATATACTCCCACTTTAAATGTGTTACGGCTCGAAGTCTATCATTTTTCTTCACTTACCTGTCAGCACCTTCTCTGTGTGTTTTTCCGGTGCTTTTGAATACTAACCCCCACTTCCCTCAGGTCATTTGGTGAGTCGTTTCCTCATACCTTCTGATGTGCTGATTCTTTCCTTGACTTCATTGGAGACCCAAGCGGCTGTAGTTTTCTCACTTTTTCAACTTCTTTTCTTTTAAACAGGCTGAGGTCTTTTTTTCTTTTATAAACTCCAGAACCTCTCTGTTTAGTGCAGTGATTGCTGCTTTGGAGCCCTCCCGCAGGCTCTGCTCAGATCAGGAGACCAGCAAATCAGCATCCTCATTTCCCTGTGCTTCCAGAGATCATGCTTCAGCTCCTCAGGACATTTCTCCTTCAATCACCTAAAACACTTCTCTCCTCTTCAAAAGAAAACTTTGCAGTAACTCTCTGTTTTCCCCCCAATTCAAGTTCCACTTTTCTTGAACTCAAAATCACAGATTTGACCTCTTTTCTCCTATATCTTGTGTATTTCTAAACCTTCAACTTCATCGGTCAATCCAGGCTCATCCGTCTCCACCTCTCAGGGTCTGGCGATGTCTCAACATCTGAAATGTGCCTATTCGCCCAAAGACAGGCATTCGGGAAAGTATTTTTTTTTCCAGACTTCGTTGAAGATTGCTCACAGCAGTTGGATCAGAGACTATGCCATCATAATCCATCCCATCCTCGTCGCCAAGTGTAATGACGCACGCTCACAGAATTCATAAGAAACGTGAAAGGTATTTATTAATTAAAAAACCTGTGCAGAGGCCAGCCGCCTCGCAGCTGTCCTGTAGCAACCCACCGCTGCCCTGGTCCTGACATGTCTTCTACATGTCTTCTGCCCAGTAGATGAATTTGCCCCTGAGGGCGATTACTGTATTCACTCTCGGTCTCAATTGATCCCTCAAACCAGATGACTCACTTCTGCTCTGTTGCCCTTAAAGTGACAATCACCACAGATACTCTGTATGCAGTAGGTCTTGTAATGTAATGGTTGCAGCCCTTGGCGGGATTTGTGACAGAAAGGGGCACTGGTGGGAGGCCAAAATTCTGTTTCCCGATGGAAGGCTAAACAATGCTATATTGTTCTCCTGGCTTTCAAAGCGGGCGTTAAAGGCAGGTTGAGCTTCAGGAACTCTATTTGTATTCATTAGCATCTTATGCATGCTAATTAAAAGGCCACCTTGCCGGATTTAAGTTCACCCTCCAAATTAAGTTCTGCACCAGTGAGAATTTAGGGGCGGGGGTGGTATATGGTAGGATGGCAGGTCCAGGATGGAAATCTGATAGGTGAAGATTTCATCAGGGTGGGTGGGGCTCATGAAGCGGAGCAAGACAGATGGTTCAGATTTATTTATTTATTTAAATTTTGTTTCCCAATTAGGGCCAATTTAGCATGGCCAATCCACCTACTCTGCACATCTTTGGGTTGCGAACCATGCAGAAACGAGGAGAATATGTGAACTCCACAAGGACAGTGACCTAGGGCCGGGATCGAATCCAGGTCGTTGGTGCCCTGAGGCAGCAGTGCTAACCACTACACCATCGTACCACCCACAGGTGGCTCACATGATGAGAGGGGGCAGGGTCAAGGTAGTCAGCTCTGAAGGGAGGGAAGAAATGTGAAAGTGGATTGTTACAGGGTCCGTGGTAACGGGGAGGGGGAGATTCAAGGGTGACAGAGGGGAGAGGAAAGGTGATTTTGGATCAATGCTGATCGGGGGGGGGGGGGGGGGGGAGGTGCGGTGTTGGCTGGTCAGAGGGGGAGGGTAGAAGATGGTGGAGCAAGTTTGAAAGGTGATGCACAACACTTCTTCCAATCTGACCTTGACCACACAGTTCCTCTGCCAGAGAGAACCCTCAAGGTGGGCGGAGGGTCTATTCTAGTGTGTGGAACTCAAGGTTGGCACAAGTGACTGACTAAAGTGACACCCTATAATAATAATCTTTATTTATGTCACAAGTAGACTTACATCAATACTGCAAAGAAGTTACAGTGAGAATCCCCTAGTCGCCAAACATTGGCACCTGTTAGGAATCATAGAATTTACAATAAAGCAGGAGGCCATTCAGCCCATCGAATATGCACCGGCCCTTGGAAAGAGCACCCGAATTAAGCCCACACCTCCACCCTATCCCTGTAACTCAGTAATCTAACCTAACCTTTTTGGACACTAAGGGCAATTTATCCTGGCCAATCCACCTAATCTGCACAATTTTGGACTCTGGAAGGAAACCGGAGCACCCGGAGGAAATCCACACAGACACGAGGAGAATGTGTAGACTTCGCACAGACAGTGACCCAAGCCAGGAATCGAATCCGGGTCCCTGGACCTGTGAAACAACAGTGCTAAACACTGTGCGGCAGTGCCGCCCCTGTGCCACCATGTCGTCCTGACACCCTAATAATAATGAAGCAACTGGATGTCAAAGATGCTTACTTATTTTCACTTCTCTATGATGAAGTCCACAATGCAGCAGGTTTGTTTCAAACTCATGGGTCTCATATCATCAAGGTTCCAGCAAGGTGTGGAGCTATGGTTTATTCTGTGCCATTTGCCACAGGCTCCAGTAAGAGGCAGGGAAAGAAGGAAGGAATAAGGTGGATGCCTCCAAGGGGCATGGCTGGTGGAGGAAAGCCCACTCACCACCACAAATCTCCATTCACCTGGGTGAATGGTCATGGCTGAGAAGGGATCATGCATTTAGTCTTTCTATGCTGCCAAGGCAATAGTCAAGAGTCCAAAGGGTAATGGAGACAAACAGAATAGCATCCCTGTGAGGCTTCTTGCACATCGCTCCAATCGCCCTGGTCAAAGAGCAATGTCTCCATGCGCATTCATGTATGAACAGCAGGAACATCCATCTATGGTGTTCCAGGTTGTCCTTTACCTGGAAACGATGCCACGTCTAGACAGAGGCCTGATGAAGGCTTAGTACTTGCCTGCTGGCTTTGAGATGGAGGGAAACCTGTAGTGAACATGATTTACTAAATTTATCACTTCAATTTGTTCGTAAATCCACTGAGGCGTCGATTATACAGGTTGCAGGAAATTCTGCCTTGGTGTTAATGATCTGGCAGATGGTAATTGCAATGTAAATTAAATCCCAAAAGGAAACCTACAAACATATTTTATTTTATTCTGACCATGAGAAGTCACAGATCCCAGTAACATATCGGAGATTTGAAATATTAAATTAAAACATTTATTAACAAAATAAAAGAAAACTTAAGCTGACAAGATTACATTTACACAGTTAAAGTTTGTCTAACAGAACATTCCCCCAAAAATGACTTCCTACTTGGTCAGACTTGCAAGTAAACACCAGTTAAGCTACAATCCCTTATAGATGTTTAACTACAAAGGATTCAGTAACATTACCAAAATGCAAACTCGCTATTGCTGTCGGAGGGGAATAATAGAGGACCTCTCACCCACTCGCACTCTGCTGTGGAAATTCAAGAAACATCAACACAAAATCCTGCCTTTTGAAACACAGACACTTTTCAGGCTTAGCTGGAAAGCTGTTTCAGCTCTTTTTCTAACCCAGAGTGGCACCCCAGAAGGTCTCAAGTAGCCACACTCAATATAGCTCTCAATACCTCTCCTTAAATACCAAAAGACCATTTTGGTCTTTCATCTGTAACTCGATTGTCCTTAGCCCCTCATTGAAACTTAACTTTTCTAGAATGTACAAATCTTTCATGTTCTCACTATTGCCCCTACTATTCAAATATCATTTAATAACCTTACCTTTTACTCTCCTTTGAAATTTAACAACAATAAAAGTCCAATCCCTCATTTACCTCCTAATGCAAATTTCTGTCTGCAGCATATTTACTTGTAGAAATGAACTTGCTGTCCTCACCTCAAATGCATGCCTTTCGCACCTACATTCCTTTAATGTCCTAAACCTTGTAGACAATCAATCCCAGCTTAGTTAAATTATATTCACACAGACGCACACTAACACACAAATCTGCTTCACAGAATAGCACAGTAAACCCCCAAAATATTAAATGTAACACCATTTCTCATCACATTTGTAATGGCAGGGGCAGCACGATGGCACAGTGGATTAGCCCTGTTGCCTCTCGGCGCCAAGGTCCCAGGTTCGATCCCGGCTCTGGGTCACTGTTCATGTGGAGTTTTCACATTCGCCCCGTGTTTGCGTGGGTTTCGCCCCCACAAACCAAAAGATGCGCAGAGTAGGTGAATTGGCCACATTAAATTGCCCCTCAATTGAAAAAAAAATGAATTGGGTACTCTAAATTTAAAAAAAAACAACAAAAAAACATTTGTAACGGCTCTCATCCAGATTGAGGAAAATGAGAACCCATCGCCATTTGGCACAGGGCTTTGAGGATCAAGGGCCTCAGCAGCAAGAGGAATCAGGGCCTCTGGAAGGTCAAGAAGCTGTGAACACAGACCACTGTACCAAAAAGCATTGGTCTGACTATGATGAATCACCGGTGGAGTTCTTACCGCGAAATGAGTGCAAGGAAATTCAGAAGTTGCTCTCAACTGTCCCAGCATTGCTCACATCTGCCAGCTTCTCCAGTACAAGTGGGCAGCATGGTAGCACAATAGTTAGCACTGCTGCCTCACAGCGCCAGGGACCCAGGACTAATTCCAGCCTCGGATGACTGAGTAGAGTTTGTAAGTTCTCCCCTTGGCTGCGTGGGTTTTCTCCGGGTGCTCTAGTTCAAAGATGTATGTGGTAGGTGGATTGATAATGATAAATTACCCTTTAGTGTCCAGGGATGTACTGATTAGATTATGGGGCTACAGGATAGGAAGGGGGGGGGGGGGGGATATGGGTGGAGTGCTCATTTGAAGGGTTGATATAGATTCAATGGGCCAAATGGCCTCCTTCTGCATTGTAGGGATTCTGTGATTCTAAGCGGTGGCCAGGACTTTGGGGAATAATGCAGAGGTCACGGCCTGCAGTGTGTGAATGTCTGTCCGGCTGTCCTCTAAATATAGTGCCGGGATCTTCGGCCCCATGAGGTAACCCCATGGGAGACAGCACTGTCTTGATGGGCTGATTGGCTGCCTTCTTTGTTGAAGCTTTCTGCAATTCACTCTTAATCTCTTGCTATCTCATTTAGCTATTTG
The DNA here is from genome assembly GCF_902713615.1 of Scyliorhinus canicula. Classification (NCBI taxonomy): domain Eukaryota; kingdom Metazoa; phylum Chordata; class Chondrichthyes; order Carcharhiniformes; family Scyliorhinidae; genus Scyliorhinus; species Scyliorhinus canicula. The sequence goes on from NC_052146.1 coordinate 207,885,705, forward strand.
GCAAAACATCTAACTCGAGAATTGCTACCCTGTCAAACCTGAACTCCAAAAAAATTCTTAAACTTATGTTCCAGCTTGTTTTGAACTTATTAAAAACAAACAAACTCATAATTACTGTGGTATCCTGATGAAAGTCAGGCTTTGAAGCATTTCACTGAGAGAATTATATTGATACATGCTAAGAGATTTTCCATGGCCCACTTGCACTTAGCAAAATCCTGGAAATGACACAAGCAGATGTTTTTTTTTGTTTTTTAACCTTTATTTAGCTGGTGGTGCAGTAATCCTTGTTGCAGTAGGAACTCCAATGTTAGTGCCAGGACTTTCTCTTGGTGTGGGGGGAAGGGGGGGGGGGGGGGGGAGGGTTGTGCAAGAAGCAAAGATTGGGGCTGCAATCAGGTTCACTGTACAATTAAGGATGGTAGGCAGGCTCTGGAAGCTTGATGGTCAATCAGGCATCTTCCAACTTGAAAGGAGCAGCAGACTGCAGTGGAAGGTAAGTAAGAGAGAGCGTGCTTCAAAATGGAAGCATCCTCTTGCTAACATTTTTTAAAAAATCTTAAATCAAAAAACAGATTCTGCAGCCAGTCACTGGGATGTGAGGCAGGGGTAGAAAGCCTCTCTTCAGGGTTGCCTGTGGTTGCTATTGAACTATACAGGATTTGTTATAAAGGGCCTCTTGGCCTGCCTGGAGTGCTGGCCCCTGCTGCCAGGAGGCCACCTCCAGGCTGCTAAACCGGGCCCTGCAGCCTGCAGGAACCATTCCATCCAGCCTCCTTCAATTGGACTAAAATAGGCTCTTAGTGAACCGTGTAAATATACCACCGGATACAGCCTGTAGTCCTTCTGCCTCTCCATCCCACCTCTTCAAAAACTGCCCTGCGATGGGGTGGAGCTGGGGAACAGGCACATCGACCGGCAGCACAACGTTTAGCTCGCACCTCTGTTCCTGGTCTCGGTAGGAACACTAAATCCCGTCAGAGACCTTCAGGGGAGGGCAAGGCTGAAAGAGCAAAATTCCTCTTGTAGGCCATGAAAGGCACAATATAGTCTGTAGGCCGATTATCATTTATTCGTCAATCTGAAAATGGAACACATCCAAAAATCACACTTTTTCTGAATCTCGCCAACCTTTCGCGGGGGTAGTCTCTAACGTGAACCGACACACTCGAGTCAACATGACCCTCACTGACCACAAGCGACCTTTAGCGCAGGAAAACTAGTTGTTTTTCTGCACATCGATACTCTGAACTCTCTCATATCAGCAGAATCACAGATGTTGCCATGTGTGGGAACTCATTTAAGGTACCCGGGACTTATTCAGTGCGACATCTTACTTTTCTAGCTGTTTCATCTCCTCAAACTATAGGTAGCCAGGGCAGCACGGTGGCCTAGTGGTTAGCACAACCGCCTCACGGCGCTGAGGTCCCAGGTTCGATCCCGGCTCTGGGTCACTGTCCGTGTGGAGTTTGCACATTCTCCCCGTGTCTGCGTGGGTTTCGCCCCCACAACCCAAAAATGTGCAGAGTAGGTGGATTGGCCATGCTAAATTGCCCCTTAATTGGAAAAAATAATTGGGTAATCTAAATTTATTAAAAAAAACTATAGGTAGCCTAGACTTAATTAATTATAACGTAGTGGGTCTATTCATCTATAGTGGAGGACAGAAGGAGTATGTGGCTGAGGTTTATACAGTGCAGCCTGCTCTCCAGATGTCTTGCCACTGGACCAAGACCTTGCTTTTTCGAGCCTGTGTAGCAGCTGGGGGTGCAACAGTCACATCATGTTCAAAGAACTTACGCACAGGCATCGTCCACCTCCAAAGTGAAGTTTGGAACCTGGAATGACTGTGGGCCGAGCATTGGATTTTTCAGTCACCCGAGAACTCATTTTCAATGTGGAAGAAAGTCATCCCCAATGCCGAGGGACTGCGTAAGAAGAGATATGCGAAATCGGAAAATCAAAATGATCTGAAAACCAAAATGGATATCAGCCCCTAGGGTTCTGAATGAAGGATACTCGACCTGTATTTTAATCTTTCTTTTGTCAGCTATGTAATTGGTTGTCTTTACTATGCAACATAATTTAAACGTTGGAAATGTCAGTTCATGAGGAAAAAAAAGACATTCCAAAGCATCTTGTTTTTCTGAAAATAACTTAATCATTTCAATCTCTGATTTTCCTTTGATACGTTTTCTACATGCCTTGCAGGGAGCACTGACTTGCTTTCGCCAATAAAACACCATTGGAAAGCTATCTTGTGTGTCTTATTCCCTTTCGGCTTTGATAGCGATAGGTTTTCCTCGCTGATGATTGCTACAGATCATGATTTGTTCCTTTTTTCCAGAGGTGAATTTTGAGTTTGCAATCTGAATCAAACATATGAGGACATTTGACACAGAATCTGTGCATTTTTATACCGTTTTTACTGCTGTTTCTGATCCACTCCGTGTAGCATTGCTCAATGTGTCATTATTTTTCTCCAAGCAAATTCCTGCAAGATGACTGATATTTCTCATGAAGGATGTTAGTAAGGATCCTGCCCGAAGGCAACAAAAGAAATATTTATGTCTGGGGTAATATTCATTAATGAACAAAATTTATTCAGAATGATCATGAAACCACTGGATTGTTGCAAAACCCCATCAGGTTCACTGGCCCGTCTGGTTCTTTGGGGAAATCTGCCATCCTTATTTGGTCTGGCCTACACTTGACTCCAGACCCACATTAATTTGATTGACTCTTATCTGCCCTCTGAAATGGCCTAGCGAACTACTCTGTTGTATTAAATCATGTCAGAAAAAACATTGTGGATCTACCTACTCCACATGGTCAACAGAAGTTTGAGGAACCCTCTCTCCACCATTTTCTCAAGGGATGAGCAATAAATTTGGCTTGGAATGATAACAATGCTGAAACTCCAAAAATGAAATTTGAAATGATCTGCCAGTGGCTAACCAAATTGACACATTTGCTGCATGCATTAATTCTTCATGTAAATAATGTGTAAATCACGCCGTACCAGCCTCCCCGAACAGGCGCCGGAATGTGGCGATTAGGGGCTTTTCACAGTAACTTCATGGAAGCCTACTTGTGACAATAAGCGATTTTCATTTCATTTTTCATTTTCATGAAATTTCAGCCTTTTGAAATTTCATAATTTATTTATTTTTTTCATTTCTTTTTTCATTTTTTAGAATACCCAATTATTTTTTCCAATGAAGGGGCAATTTAGCGTGGCCAATCCGCCTACCCTGCACATCTTTGGGTTGTGGAGGTGAAAACCACGCAGACACGGGGAGAATGTGCAAACTCCACACGGACAGTGACCCAGGGCCTGGATTCGAAACCGGGTCCTCAGCGCCGTAGGCAGCAATGCTAACCACTGTGTCACCATGCTGCCCTTTCATTAACAGAAGGGACATCAGCCCTCTCCTGTTTGCATTGCTGTTTCTCTCAGTGAGTCCTCTTTAAAGTAAAGATCAGGGGCGGGATTCTCCATTTCAAGTCCGCCCAGCTACTGTTGCTAGCGACAGGATTTGGCCACGCCGTTCGATGGTGACGGGATTCTCTACTCCCACCACCTATCAATGGGATTTCCAATTTGAACCAGCCCACCCCATTGAAACACCCGCGGGTGGGGTTGCGCTACTGGCGGGACCTGAGAATTCTGTCGCCAGTGGACGGCCGAAGAATCGTGCCTCAGAAACAGAAAATAGTTGTGCTTCACGACGGCATCAACATGGCCTCAGGAGTAGCGATTCTGATTCCTACAGGGGGCCAGCATGGCACTGGAGCGACGCACACCGCTCCAACTGGGGCTGATTTAGCTCACTGGGCTAAATCACTGGCTTTTAAAGCAGACCAAGCAGGCCAGCAGCACGGTTCGATTCCCGTATCAGCCTCCCCGGACAGGCGCCGGAATGTGGCGACTAGGGGCTTTTCACAGTAACTTCATTGAAGCCTACTCGTGACAATAAGCGATTTTCATTTCATTTTCAACTGCTGATCCCGGCGTCAGATGGGCGCCGCGGGTCTGTGCATGTGCAGTGGGACCGGCACCAATGCGCGCATGCATGGTGGCTCCCTTCTCCGTGCCGGCTCCGACGCAACATGGCGTAGGGCTACAGGGGCCGGCGCGGAACAAAAGAGGCCCCCAGCCAGAGAGGCCGGCCCGCCGATCGGTAGGCCCCGATCGCGAGCCAGGCCACAGTAGAGGACCTCCCCCCCACCAGGTCGCCCCCGGATCCATTCACGCCGGGGTCCCGCCGGGTAAGACCAGGTTAGAACGGCGCCGGCTGGACTCGGGTTTTTTTGTATGGCCGCTCGGCTCATCCTGGGCCGAGAATCGCTGGGTTGGCCGCTCTCCGATGCCGCGCCAGCGCCAATGCCGCCAATTCTCCGCTCTCCGGATAATCGGCGGACCGGCGGAGTCACGAGATTCGCGCCCGTCCCAGCAATTCTACGGCCTGGCCTGGGCTGAGAGAGTCCAGCCCCGGATCTCCGTCAAACCTTACCCTGGGAAAATGTTCTAAGTTTCGTGTTCATGCTGGTTTTGAGATAATGTTGGAAAAAACATTCAGTTACTGTACCTGTGAAGAGAAATATTTCAGCTCATTGTTCTGAGGTGATTATACTGATACATGTTACGAGGTTCTCCAATGTGTGCATGTCCAGACTGCTCCATTCAGGAACTAATTGGACAGGTGTAGTTCCTAATTCCAGTCAACTGAGCAGATTTTAATTCTAGGAAGAATATGCACTCGAATCTGAGGTCAAATATACACCAAAGGTACAATAGGCAAATTTATAATTGAGTTACCCCTCTTTGCAAAAAATATTTTTGATTTTTAAAGCACCACTGTTCTTCAGCTGGATTTTTGCTTTGGAAGAGGGAATCCCTCTACAGGTCAGCATTTGGCCACGTCCAGGCAGATAAGAATTGAGGCCCAACTGGAGTATTAACTCCCTCACACCAGCCTACTACTGGCTACCCATATCCAGACAATTAAAATGCTCCCTTGTTGCGATGGGAAATCCCAATTGGCCCTATTTAACTGTCCTTAACAAAATTCTAAAAGGGTCTGATCAGCTACCCACTGTACATGTGTGGGTAACCCTGTCAGGCCTGAGCCAGCCTCTGCAAGAATGGCGCACAGTCAGGATGAAGCTGGCGGACAGCATGCCAGCGAAAGGGGCTCATTTCCCCCAACCCGCCCACCTCCCTTACCCTCCACAACCTCAGTTCCTGGCCCTGGTGGAGGCTCAAAGTCTAGCCCTCACTCACTGATTAGACTCTGCAAGCTGCGAATACTGCAAGATTTACTCACAAGCACAAATCATTTGTCTTCATAGCATTTTCTTTGTTCGGTCGCATTAACTCCATTGGAAATGGGTGGTACAGTCAGGGTAAACTTAAAGATGGACAGATACGCCCAATTCTGTGAGGGTCCCCCTAAACTCTCACCTTTAATGGTGGGCTGCACAGTGTCATGGTGGTTAGTACTGCTGCCTCACAACACCAGGGACCGGGGTTCAATTCTGCCCTTTAATGACAGTCTGTGTAGAGTTTGCATGTTCTCCATGTGCCTGCGTGGGTTTCCTCTGGGTGCTCTGGTTTCCTCCCACAATCCAAAGATGTGCAAGTTCGGTGGATTGGCCATGCTAAATTGCCCTTAGTGTCCAAAAGGTTACATGGGATTATGTGGATGGGGTGGGGCAGTGGGCCTAGGTGGGATGCTCTTTCAGAGGGTCAGTGCAGACTCAATGAGCCGAATGGTCTCCTTCTGGACTGTAGGAATTTTATGATTCGAAGAACACTTAGTCCGTCCCCAGTAAAAGAGCATAAATGGCTAAAACAATGGAACTTCCACCCCACAGTCTGTTGGCACATTCCTCTTTTAGTCACACAGCTTTTAAAAAAAATTAAAATGTTCACATATTTACAATTAACCAAATTTGGGAAGTCATTACATTATGGATCCATTTTCATTAGGAGAGCTAAAGATGAACATTTACCCCCAGGTTAAAAAGTATTGCTAGCATCAAAACATACATTTCTATCTTCCCCAAAATAGTTTAGTCATTAAGTGTATTGGTAAGGGTGGAAGCAGCAAGTTGATCCATATTGATCAAACGGTTTCTATGTATAATCCCCAGCCCGTACTGATTTAATAAAGCGAACAGCTTGGAGTGTAAGAAAGAATCCTGTGTGAGTAATTGTTACAAATTGTAGTGTTCAATACCACTCCGAAAACTGGGAAGAAACCGTATCGTCAAGATCCATCTCTGACAACATTGAAGTTGTTTAGCTCAGGATTAAGATCTGTAGTTATACATGTGTGTGGGGCGGTCTCTATTGTAACAGATACGTTGCAGCAAGGATTTTGAGTAGTGTCATGACAAATAGGCAAAGGTAATCTTGCAATTATAGTGGTAGTTGATGTAAGTGAAGACAGTTCTGTCAAGTTTTGCATTCACAACAGAAATGTCACCTTATCTCTCAATACATTCAGGTCACTAGTGGCCTCAAGTAAAATGTAATAAAGAGCTTTGCAATATGGAGCTATCCTAATGCCTGGTCCATTTTTGGTTCTGTTGTCCAAGCTGTTATAGCTTCACCATTTAATTCACTTATGGTCACAAAGTTCTGCATTAACTCTAACTTTGATTTTGCTTATTTGACAAAAACATACTTTCCTGACATTAGGACTAATCATTTAGTCGACCCACAGATTTCTCCTGACTAATATCAGCAAGGTTGACGCTTTTGGCTGTGTTATAAGAATGGATCATCGCTCCAAATTCTAACCAAGGTTTTGAAACTTTAGGGAAGGTATGAGTTTTTTTACAAAAAGGACATATAAGCAAAAACCGGCTGGGACTGTAAAGTAACCAATGGAAAATTCCATTGTGGGATTGCACTTGACCAACCAGTCCAGAGAGAATGGAATGCAGTGCCTTTTCAAATAGAGACTCTCCGAAAGAAGAGATGCAATGCCAAAGATTGAACTGTAATCTCCTGTGCAGATGACGGAGGCTGATTGCCATCTCAGCAGAAACCATCTCCTGTGTGTCATATCCCAGACTGTGGACATGATGGGAGTTGAAAGAAAGCAGTTTCTGGGTGAAAAGCATGTTTGTGTTTTTCCCCTGCCAGGAATACACAAGCTGTGGAGATGCCGGCGTTGGACTATGGCGGGCTCAGTAAGAAGTCTTACAACACCAGGTTAAAGTCCAACTGGTTTGTTTTGAATTACTAGCTTTCAGAGCTCCTCAGGTGAAAGGGGAAGGAGCTGCGCCTGAGGAAGGAGTTGCGCTTCGAAACAAACCTGTTGGACTTTAACCTGGTGTTGCAAGACATCTTACTAGGAATGCACAAGAAAAGGGGTTAAAACCCAACTGCAGCCATTGTCTTGGTTGCCAGTCAGGGTGTTCTAGTTTTACTGTGCTAGTATGTGTTGTGAAGGTCACAGCTTACGAGAATCAACTAAGCATCCCTTGGAGGTAAAGAAATGTCTCTCTCTGATTGCTGGAAGCACGTCACAGGTCAGAACAGCCACAGTTGAAAAGGAAACAGGGCAACTCCTTTCAGCTAAGCTGCAAAACCAGGAATCTCCAAATCAACTGCTCAACTGCCAAAATCAGTGCTACCAGAATCACCCAACTTAATGTCTGCAACGTTTCACCATTTACTCCTCATGGAAAATCCTCAGACTGATTTGTATATCCTTTTCAACTTTTATTTTTGTACTCACTTCTCATTGCTAATCAGTTTGTATGTATGTTGCATTTTATTATTTTCTTCTTGCGCTTTAGAAAAATAATAAACTAATTCTTTCTTTAATTCAAGAAAACCTGAACCATGCTGGGCCCGATGTTCTGGTGAGACACATAATGAGGGAAATAGAGAGAGTTTTAAACTAAATGGTGGGATAAAGGGGTCAAATTTCCTCTAAAGGCAGGGGAAGCAGTCTTTGAATATTTGTAAGGCAGAGCTGAACAGATTCTTGATTAACAAGGGGGTGAAAGGTTATTGGGAGTATGCAGAAGTGTGGGGTTGAGGTTACAATCAGATCAGCCGTGACCTTATTGACTGGTGGAGCAGGCTCGAGGGGCTGAGCGGCCTACTCCTGTTCCTAATTTGTCTGGTTAAGTTGGCTCCTTGTGAAACAGAAATACATATGGACTGGGAAAAAGTATCCACAAGGGAAGGAATTCTTAATGTGACCAACCAAGGGAATTAAAGAAAGAAGGGAGCCAGTTCATCCTTCCTCACCTCGGAGCATAACCATTTGGGGGTATCCTGTCTGCAACCATAACACATTGGGGGACCTCACCAGGGGAGTGATTGCAACAGTTGCCATCAGATATTCCACTCCCTTGATACTGATTCCAGTGACCTCCTTAGACATTCTAATGAGCTGACTGTGTGGTTTAGAATTTAGCTATCATTGTGATTACATACTTCCATCTTCACATCATTACCTGCTTCCACTCTATCTCATTGCCACTGACACCCACTTCCTGGCTCAAGTGTTGGAGTATGCCTTAAGAGGTAGCAGCATTACATCACTAGTAGGAAGTGTGTCACGAGCTCCAGTCTCAGTTTCACTTTTCCCTGTGAGCAGTGCACTGCATGCACAGCACTGCTGCTGATGCCTTCAAGTTTTATACCTATGTAATAACTGTCTTGTGTCATGGGAATGTCACTTTAAGAAATGTTTGTCTACTCAAGTGGCTGCAGTGATGCCAGTGTGTGGGTGGAGCTGGGCTCTGCTTTTTACTTTTGTTTTGAGCTGGAAGCTGTGTTGTAGATAAGTTTTAGTTTTGTTTTCAGTTGGAGAGCTGCATTCAAACCAAGGAGGTGTATTTTGGGTCTCTGTCTCTCTGCAGGCTAAAGAATGTCTCCAGATCACTTGATGATTTCAAAGTAAAACCTGTTTCTGTAAGGAATGGAAATGTATTTGTTAAAAAGGGTTATTGAGTTATGGATGTTGTTAGGAAAGTTGCTAAGGGTTACCTATAGAGTATTGTATCTTTGGGGGGGGGGGTTAGTGTTGGTAGTTGATAAGATGTTTAGTGTGTTGATAAAATGTTAACTGGATTCATAGAATAAACATTGTTTTTGTTAAAAAAAACCACTTTAGATCTCTGTTGCATCACACCTGTAAAGTGGACCCTTGTGCCTGCCAAAAACAAAATCTATTCAAACCATGATATACTTTGATATTCTCTAAACCCTGGCCCATAATACTTGTCTAAATAAATGAATGCACAATGTATTTACCCAATCCTTTATGAGTGATTGTTACCTTTTTGTAAAAACATGATGTTCAACGGTGGTGAGACAGGTGGCAGAAAGGTTAAGCACAGGTGGTATGAGACAATCCTTGCTATTTTGGTCAAACTGCAAAGGAACAGCAGCATTGAAGAGTGCTGGAAACACAATGGATGACTGTTCAGAAAAGCTTTGAAGACACAGTGCTCAAGTAAAGCGTTGATAAAGCAGACGGATCTCTCGTCACAAGACTGCAGAGCGTAGCCTGTCAGTTCAGTGAGTGGGACAGTGCTTCAAATGAACCAGCAATGGGTTACCTTCATTGGGAAAAGTGGGTGAGCAGGGTGTGGACCGGATTGCTGGGAAAAGGGAGGGTCAAACAAAAACAAACAACAAAAGAAAATTATCATTAAAATCGGGCCAGAGACCATTGTGATTATAATGGGCGGTACTTTGGGAAAGTGCGCGAAAGAGTTACAGTGCGTAAACCTAAACTTGAAAAAGGCTCTGTTGTCTATACCCTACCCTGCTCTAACCGTCATTAATATATTTCCCATCCATCTCCTTTTCTCCAGAAAGAACAAACCTAGCTTCTCGAGCCTGACCCTGGAGCTAAATTCCCTCACCCCTTAAACTGCTGCAACCCTTTCAGTCCTGCAGCAGGCTCCAAAGCAAGAAGGTTTACCCACATCTCGGTCTTGATAAAATCACGTGAGAGCACAGTTTTAAAGCAATTGGCAAAAGAGATGTGGGAATAAAATACTTTTTCATGCAGCGAGTAGTTAGGGTCTGGATTTCTCTGCCTGAAGAGACAGGGTTCGATCACAGCATTCTAAAAGGAATTAGACAGTTATCTGAAAGAGGAAGATTGTCCAAGGTCAGGGGGAGAAAGTGGGAGAATGACACCAAGGGAATTGTTCACCCGGGGAGCTGATGCAGGTACAATGGGCCAAGTGGCCCCCTCCTACAGGGTAACAATTCTGTGAGTGCTGGAAATTAGAGGAGAGGTCACCGCATTATGGAGCAGAACAGGTTCAACGTTGCCCAAATGAAAACTCCAGTCCTGTAAATACAGTGTTTATTGAAACTCACTTCCATTGTTTTAGCCCAACCATAAACTTTAATTGGTGGTTAGTGACAGTCAGGCGAAGTAAAGCTGCTGCAGAAAACATGTAATTTTCAGTCTTCTTTCAACCGCAATGGTAGAAATGGGAATTAACAGGGAACGTTTAGCTGTTTAGGAGAGAAGTACAGTGACATCTCTCTTTGATCATGTACAGCAAGAGAAAGATTCTGTCTGCTGCTCTGTCTCCGAGAGGGGAGATGGAGACGGTTGTATAATGGTAATGATGGTAATGACACTGGATTAGGAATCGAGATACACAGGTTTATATTCTGGGGCTGTGGGTTCAAATGCCACCATGGTGGCATTTAAATACAATCAATAAAATCTGGAATTGAAAGCTGATCTCAGTCATGCTGACTATGACATTAATGGTTGTTAAAAACCCATCTGGTTCACTTTAGGGAAGGACATCTACCATCCTTACCTGGTCCGCCCACAATAAACCCACAATAATGAAATTGACTCTTAACTACCCGCTCACCAGCCATTCAGTTGAAGGGCAGTTAGGGTTGGGCAACAAATTCTGATCTTGCCAGTGGCACTCGCAACCCATGATAAAATTTAAAAAACATTCCATGCTCACAATCTGTTGCTGCAGCATCAAGGACTGTGACAAGGGCGGCATGGTAACACAGTGGTTAGCACTGTTGTTTCACAGCGCCAGCATCCCAGGTTTGATCCCCAGCTTGGGTCACTTTCTGTCCAGAGTCTGCATGTTCTCCCTGTGTCTGCGTGGGTTTCCTCCGGATGCTCCGGTTTCCTCCCGCAAGTCCCCAAAGACACGCTGTTAGATGAATTTAACATTCTGAATTCTCCCACTGTATACCCGAAAAGGCGGCAGAGTGTGGCGACCAGGGGATTTTCACAGTAACTTCATTGCAGTGCTAATGTAAGCCCACTTGTGACAACAAAGATTATCAAAACACGTATGCTCTCTGAACACAGGACAGCTTTTGAACAGCATATTGGCCAGAATTCCCATCCGTTCAAGCCGGCGGGATTCTCCATTTCCACTGCAGTGAATTTGACTGAGCTCCAAATACTCCGTTCTCTTGGGTGGCACGGTGGCGCAGTGGTTAGCACTGCTGCCTCACAGCGCCGACGACCCAGGTTCGGTCCCAGCCCTGAGTCACTGTCCCTGTGGAGTTTGCGCATTCTCCCTGTGTTTGCGTGGGTCTCACCCCCACAACCCAAAGATGTATAGGGTAGGTGGATTGGCCACTGAATTGGAAAGAAATTATTGGGTACTTGATAAATTTATTTGAAACAAAAACTCCGTTCTCGTTGGGAGCAGTGGTGGCAAACTCGGATCGGGAAATTCCGGCCTTTGTTTCTCCATACTAGACATGTGTGCATTGCTTGCCTTGATTGACACTACGGCTGCTGTATTATTCAGCGCATTGTCGAGGGAAAGCTAGAGAACCATTGTCAGATATAGGACAGGATTTTCGGAGGTTGATGAAGGGGGCACAGGAGGTTGGAGGTAGCAGGTCCGGACTTTCGTGTGCCCATGGATGGGATGGATGGGTCGATATCTTCTTGCCCTTCGCTATTTTCAAGAAGGCCAGCAGGACAGACCGTCAAAACACGGTCGGTTAGAGAAAGTGTCCTGCAGGTAGGATAAGGTGGGGTGAGGCACAGGCAGCACTTCATCCACCCAAGAAACCCTCCCATCTGTGCCCACCATTGCCATCAAATTACAGATGAGGCTGCCTGTTGGCTCATGTAGGGAATTGTCCATCTACAGTCATTTTGTAGTCATTGACCCTGAGGTTGCCAATGTGCTGTTACAGGATGGGCTTCCAATTGGCTATCCAGCCTCAACCTTTGTCATATTTTATTTTATTATCAATCACTCCCAAGGGACTGGATAACCATATTATGGGTTCATTTATTAACACTAAGCCCATGGGCTTTAAAAATTAAAAAACATCTTTATAAGTTCATTTACGGAATTTGGGCGTCGCTGGTAAGGCCAGCATTTATTGCCCATCCCTAGTTGCCCTTCAGAAGGTGGTGGTATGTTGCCTTCTTGAACCGGCAAGAAGGCAACATACCTTCTTGAACCGGCAAGAAGGCAGTCCTTCAGGTGCAGGTACACCCACTATGCTGTTAGTGAGTGACAGAGAAGGAATGGCGATATATTTCCAAATCAGGGTTGTGAGTGACTTGGAGGGGAGCCTACAGGTGTTGAGTTTCACAGGTATCTGCAGCTCTTGTCTTTCTAGATGGTAGTGGTCATGGGTTTGGAAGGTCTCTAAGGAACCTTGGTGAGTTACTGCACTGCATCTTGTAGATTGTACACGTGGCTGCCATTGTTCGTCGGTGGTGGAGGGTTTGAATGTTTGTGGAAGGGGGAGCAATCAAGCGAGCTAATTTGTCGTATATTGTGTCAAGCTTCTTGAGTGTTGTTGGAGCTGCAAGTGGAACGTATTCGATTACACTCCTGACTTGTGCCTTGTAGATAGTGGACAGGCTTTGGAGGGTCGCGAGGTGAGTTACTCACTGTAGAATTCCCAGTCTTTTACCTGCCTTGGTAGCCACAGTATTAATGTGGCTAGTCCAGTTCAGTTTCTGATCAATGGTTACCCCCAGGATGTTGATTGTGGAGGATTCAGTGATGATGATGCCATTGAATGTCAAGAGGTGATGGTTCGATCCTCTCTTGTAGGAGATGGTCATTACCTGGCACTTGTGTGGTGCAAATGTAATTGCCACTTGTCAGGGAAAGCTGACAAAGGAGAAAACTTGAAGACGTCAGCAGCAGAGCTGTGTGTGCTGTGTTTTCTACTCACTAGCCAAAGTAAAACTGAGACTTCCGTTCTATTGTTGGCATTCTGCTATCCATTAAAGGAGCACTACAACATCCTTAATGGGAAGCTCTAGCAATTAATTTGCCAGCACAACAAAAAAAATCACGTCAGGCATCTGCCGCTGATACGCTGCGGGGTCGGGATCACTATTTGACCCCCATTGTGAGTTCTAAGCCCAAATAGAAAGTCCCCCTGCCGTGGATAATTATCGCGGGCTTTCCTTCCCCACCCCATCACTGTGGGGTTATCAGGGGCATTACCTCCCGCTCACTGCCCATTCCACCCATGCCTTCAAGTTCTCCCCTCACTGCCCACTCCCCCCACTGTGCCTGCTCGGTCCCCCCACATTGCCCGCTCTCTCTTCTCCCACCACACATAACTGGAACCCGGATCCCCCCATGGGGCTCCCAGGAATGCCTCCCCTGGCACTGCCCCTTAGCACAGGTGGCACTGCCAGGTTGGCATTGCCCGGGCATGTCCCTCTCCCCCAGGAGCTAACTTACCTTTGTGCACAAGGCAAGCTCATTCAGAAATAAACCGGAGGTCATTAGATTTATGGAAAATGGGAAAAATGCCTTAACAATAAAGTGTATGGAGTAGGTTAACTGCTCCGTGTCCAACCTCTTGGCCCTCAACCTCTGTGGACCACACCCTCACATCGCACAGCTGAAGAAAGAACCATGGTCACAACTGTTGTCTTAAGAGCAGCTCATGAGATGTTAGGGAACATTTATGAACTGATGCGGGAATACACTTCATCCCACCCTTTGAGGCAAATCACAAATAACATTTCAATAGTTATTCAAAAGCAAATACATTGCAGATTCCCAGAGACCGAAACTAAAATGCGTTCTTTAAAATAAGAAAAAAAAAAATCCTTCCAAAGGTCTACCAGCTTGTAGGGGCATGATTTTATTTAGCAATCCCAAAACACAGACATCTCTGGTAAATGATCAGCTGAATTATATTCTGGAGCAATGTGTAGGCTTTGATGAGCTAATTGTCATTTTGCCTCTGAGCAACAGTTTCAATCATTCCATTCCACACCACAAAAGCTAATTGAAAATGATTTTTTTTTTTTTGGATGTTGGGGGGGGGGGGGGGGGGGGGGAGCTGTCGCACTGTGCCAGAATTCTGAAGGAAACTGGCGAGAAATTAGTTGTGTCTGTTGAAACAAAGTCTGAGTTATTTTTATTTTGAATTAAATACTCAGCTGTCTGTTATGGCGCACAAATAGTGCTTGAGGATCCAGGCATTGTGCAACATGTTGGTCATGACAGAGAGGCTGCCTTTGATTAAATAACATCATGCTGGCGCCTAGTTCCCCAATGCATTTACTCTCTTCCTTGTGAAGGAGATTCACCACAGGAAATGGAGGAGGCAGGATCATTGCATAAAATGTCTGTCTCGTGGCAGAAATCCACTCTTAATCAACAGATTTTCTGCGGCTGTCATTAGATTTCGCCACTAATTTGGGAATGATTCACTAAATGGGGAGAGTCTCTGGTTCCCCATTGCAAATGTTCCGGCAAAAGCCATCAGGTGCATCGTTGCAGAGAGCAGTCATTTTCAAACCCAGAGTCGCGACCCATGCGCTGCGGCGTTCCCGACCACAGGGCCATGTGTCGCGGGAAGTGGTGCCCAATGGCGCGACCAGTTTTCAAAAATGCCGGCCATGACTTTCAAAATGCCGGCTGTTCCGGGCATGCATGCCCCCCCTCAGAAGGGCGCAGGCCCGGAGCCCAGCAGGGCAGAAGGCCTCCTACTTACGTCAGTGTGCTGACCCAGGAGCAGATTTATTTTTTTAAGTCACTGGAGTTTTCCTGCCTGGAGCGGCGACAGAGAGGTCACGGGACCCAAATGCTTACTTCATGAGTTCTGGGCGCGAGAGTGATTCCTCCATTTTGCAGCTGCCAGCCATGCTGGTGTGAACTCCTGGGCCTCTGGTGAACAACCCATGAAGAAGCTGCTGAAAACAGGAACAAAGCAGCATAAAGATGATTACTTGAGGTGTGGGTTATTAATTGTGCCACAACACAAATTCGTGAGACAACAGTGCTAACCACTGCGCCACCATGCCACTCTTGGTGGGATTGATGAGGAGCAATTGAGGAGACTGGGTCTGTATTCGCTAGAGTTGCGAAGGATGTACAAAATTCTTATAGGACGGCACAGTGACACAGTGGTTAGCATGGCTGCCTCACAGCACCAGGGACCTGGGTTCGATTCCGACCTTGGGTGACTGTGTGGAGTTTGCCCGTTCTCCCCGTGCATGCATTGGTTATCCCCGGGTGTTCCGGTTTCTTCCCACGGTCCAAAGGTTAGGTGGATTAGCCATGCTAAGTTGCCCCTTAATATCCAAAGGTTGGTTATGGTTTCAGGGATGGGCGGGGCAGTGGGCCGAGGTAGGGTGCTCTTTCAGAGGGTCGGTGCAGACTCGATGGGCTTAATGGCCTCCTTCTGCACTGTAAGGATTCTATGGTTCTATGATGTAATAGGGTGGATGTGTATAAGATGTTTCCCTTGGCTGGTGAGTCTAAAGCCAGAGGACTTAATCTCAGAATAAAGGATAGGTCATTTAAGACTGAGATAAGGAGAAATTTCTTCACTCAGAGGGTGGCGAATCTTTGAAATTCTCTACCTCAGAGGTCCGTGGAAACTCAGCCATTGAGCATGTTCAAGACTGAAATCGGTAGATGTCTGGAGACTAATGACACCAAGGGATATGGAGATATTGCAGGAAAATGGTGGGTAATGAATGTATGAATTTCATATATATATTGTATTATGTGTAGCTTGAGCAGTAATAGTTAAAAGTCTGGGTTAGGGTGTGTATCTGACTGCTGCAGTAATGCTTTTAAATCTTGGTTTGAAAGGCAGCTAGACTTTGGCTCACAGAGGTGCAATTAAAATATTGTAAAAGTAAGATCATAATTAGTTCCAGGCATGGATATTGTTTGCCGAAGCAAGGCTAACATAATTTTGTTTATATAAAGAATGTTCCCTGGGGACTAGGTAATTAAAAACATTGGGTGGGATTATACATCCTGCCGCACCTGTTTTCTGGTACGACCCCCCCCCCCCCCCGCTGTGTCCTCTGTCCTGGCAGACAGCCAATGGGGTTTCTCTGTGACCACCTCCACGTTGTCAGGAAATCTGTGGGTGTGAGTGCACTGCCGGTGAAGCGGAGGATCCCGCTGACGGAGAATCTAGTCCATTGTGTTTTGCCTTAGTCAGGTGGTCATAACCCAGTTAGTAGGAGAGAGATGATGTGGTGAATGGGAGGAGCCAGGGGCTGAAGCAGTCAGGTGTGGAGTTGACTTTAGATTGGGATGTGAACAAACAATCAGCATCTGAAAAACAGTTTAGTTAAAGATTTGCCAATGACAACAACAGGAGCTTTTTTGTTAAGTTCTATGAAGTTAAACAATAGGTTAACATGGACAAGAATCTGCAAGCTGGTTCCTGAAGGATCTCTCTCTCAAAGCAGTTTATCAAAAGTATTCCTGGGGCTGCGAACTGTATTTAAAAGTGAGTTTTGACCTGAGATGGGATTGCTTGATTAGAGATGAAAATATATCAGTTAGGACAAAAAGTGTTTCATTTTATTGTTGAGCATGGTTTAACTGGTAATTGTATGCTATTTTCTAATATGATATTAAAGTGAGTTTAATAATGTGTTAAGAATAAAGTTTGTTTTAATATACCAACCCCTATTTGTGCATGGAATCACTCCTGGAGCAAAGTATCCCTTCCTCACAGTCTTACACATTAATTAAAGTATTGGCGTTTCTGTCCGGTATCCTAGCAACGGTTGGGTTCTGGTCCGGGATCGAAATAGATGTGAGGTAGATGAAGCCATTATCTAATTGAATGGCGGAACAAGCTCGATGGGCTAAATGGACTACTTCTGTTCTTATGTTCCTACCCTTCTGCTTCCTCTTTGTCCACTCAGTTGGCTATATTCACAAAGAACTCTTAATAAATTTGTAAACATTTCACAAAACCATATTGACTCTGCCTGATCGTATTTTCAGTTAGCTGATGTCAACCTGGTCATAGCATTGGTCCAACACTCTGGAGTATGGAGGGAAAAAACAATTGGTTTGCAGCTCCTGATCACTCTCTTGTCAGTTCATTCGGAAATACATGCCCTCAGACACTGGGTGAAGATGGGATTGACTTTATCGGTGACTTCCCTTCAATGGTCGAATCAACCTTCATTGTTGAAACATATCTGCATCTGCACAGGCGGAGCACCAGAGACCAGTGATGAATCAACATATTTAATGTGGGAGTGCAGGGAGTAGGGGTAGGGGGTTGGGGAGGGGAGCAAATATTGTAAGAGTAAAGCAAAAATCGTCATAGGATCATAGAATTTACATTGCAGAAGGAGGCCATTCGACCCATTGAGTCTGCACCGGCCACAAGCATGCTACCCAAGCCCACACCTCCACCCTATCCCTGTAACCCAGTAATCCCACCCAACCCAACCTTTTTTGGACACTAATGGAAATTTAGCATGGCCAATACACCTAACCTGCACATCGTTGGACTGTGGGAGGAAACCGGAGCACCCGGAGGAAACCCACCCAGACACAGGGTGAAAGTTCAAACCCCGCACAGACAGCGACCCAAGCTGGGAACCGAACCTGGGACCCTGGAGCTGTGAAGCAGCTGTGCTAACCACTGTGCTACCGTGCCTACCGTCATGTCTCAGAACCTTCTGAGGTCTGTATTCTGGCCACAGGAGACAGGCAACCAAATAGTTTCTGTACCTCATCTGTAACAAAAACATTGCGGCTTGCCAGGGCGAGATTGTGTCTATCGCCCAGATGCCGTGCAATTCTCAAGACTCTTGCTTAAGACGACGAAGCAAGGTTAAGTATGTATCAACAAAGAGGCCAGTGCCAGACCATGGGGACGCCGATTAATTGACACTGCTTTGGCTTCTTGAATGAGTGTCAGAGCTTAAACAGACTGACTGGGCAGAAACTGTCCACAAATACAACTTGTCCATACGTTTAACTCACCCCAACATGGTGAGTGACTATTTAAACTGAAAGCATTCTTACAAAGACAGCTTTGTGTTTGTGGAATCAGTCACCCTCTTCAATGTGGGCTGAACGCTGAGGAGACAGGAGGGGCAGTGCCCCTCGGATTGGAATTGCATTCATTGATGTTTTCCTCTATTCAAGCTTCGTTGGTTGACTTCACGAATTTATTCTCCAAATTGAGGTTGCATATTGAGATAAAGAAATCATCCCTTAACTGGCAATAATCAGAAAATCAAGTTGCACAGAAGGAGACTATTCAGCCAATCGTGCTAATTCTAACTCACTGAAATGACTTTAGTCCTACCCTCTTGCTCTTTCCCCATGACCCTGCGATTCTTTCCTTGTTAAGGTGAAGATCCAAAACCATTCTGAAAGTTGCTATTGACTCTCTTTCAGGCAGCATGATGCAAAAACTGCAGAATGAATTGGGCATTGAAGTGGGCAAATTGGTTAGGGGCTAATGGCACACTGCAACCGGGAGGCCTAAAGCAAACCTAAAACTGAGCCAGGGACTTGATTCCAAATAATTTGGTCAAGATTCAGATACGCACCGCTCGCAAAGCAGCTTGCCTATTTGAAGGAGGTGAATTTCGAGCCGTTAGCGTCACCGGTGCTCGTGAGAGCTGGGACATTCAAGCCTGGAAGACCGGAGAGAAGTGAGCCTGACAGAGTAAGTCTTCAAACTCAGAACCTCTTACCTGCAATTGCTTGAACACTAGCAGAAAGGCAGGGTATATGTCTGGTTTCTAAATCCACACGCCGCTCCTCCTCCCAAAACCACAAACGGCCCCCCCTCTGAAAGCCACACACGGCCCCCCTCCCAAACTCACACACCAGCACCCCTCCCAAAGCCATGCACTGCCCCCCTCCCAAAGCCGACACATCACCCCCCTCCCAAAGTCATGCACCGCGCCCTCTCCCGAAGCCACACACCACACCCTCCCCCCCGCCAAAGCCACACACCATACCCTCCCCACCCCCCACCCCCCCCACCCACTCCCAAAGCCACACACCGGCCCCTTCCCAAAGCTACACCCCCCTCCCAAAGCCACACACCAGCTGCCCCTCTCAAAGCCACACCACCCCCCTCCCAAAGCCACACACCGGCCCCTCCCAAGGCCATACCCTGCCCCCCTCCCAAAGCCACACACTGCCCCCTCCCAAGGCCATACCCTGCCCCCTCCCAAAGCCACACACTGCCCCCTCCCAAAGCAACACTAGCCCCTTCCCAAAGCCACACACCATCCCCCCTCCCAATGCCACACACTGCCCCCTCCTCCCAATGCCACAGACCGCCCCCCCTCCCAGAGCCACACACCGCCCCTTCCTCCCAAAGCCACACACTGGCCCCTTTCCAATGCCACACACTGCCCCCCCTCCCAAAGCCACACATCCGACCCCCCCCCTCCCAAAGCCACACACCGGCATCCCTCCCAAAGCCACACACTGGCCCCTTCCCAAAGCCACACACTGGTACCCCTTCCCAAAGCCTTACACCATCCCCTTCCCAAAGTCTTACACCAGCCGCTTCCCAAAACCCTACACTGCCCTCCCTCTCCCAAAGCCACACACCCCTCCCAAAGCCACACACCCCCCTCCCAAAGCCACACACCGGCCCCTCCCAAGGCCATACCCTGCCCCCCTCCCAGAGCCATACCCTGCCCCC
Source organism: Scyliorhinus canicula (assembly GCF_902713615.1). Classification (NCBI taxonomy): domain Eukaryota; kingdom Metazoa; phylum Chordata; class Chondrichthyes; order Carcharhiniformes; family Scyliorhinidae; genus Scyliorhinus; species Scyliorhinus canicula. The sequence continues at coordinate 207,905,647 of NC_052146.1, forward strand.
CTCCCAGAGCCACACACCGCCCCCTCCTCCCAAAGCCACACACTGGCCCCTTCCCAATGCCACACACCGCCCCCTCCTCCCAAAGCCACACACCCGACCCCCCCTCCCAAAGCCACACACTGGCCCCTCCCAAAGCCACACACCGGCCCCCCTCCCAAAGCCACACACCGGCCCCCCTCCCAAAGCCACACACCGCCCCCTCCTCCCAAAGCCACACACTGGCCCCTTCCCAATGCCACACACTGTCCCCCCTCCCAAAGCCACACACCCGACCCCCCCCTCCCAAAGCCACACACTGGCCCCTCCCAAAGCCACACACTGGCCTCCCTCCCAAAGCCGTACCCAGCCCCCTCTCCCAAAGCCGTACCCAGCCCCCTCTCCCAAAGCCACACACTGGTACCCACTCCCAAAGCCATACACCATCCCCTTCCCAAAGCCTTACACCAGCCGCTTCCCAAAACCCTACACTGCCCTCCCTCTCCCAAAGCCACACCCCCCCTCCCAAAGCCATACCCTGCCCCCCTCCCAAAGCCAAACACTGGCCCCCCTCTCCCAAAGCCACACACCGGCCCCTCCCAAAGCCACACCCCCCCTCCCAAAGCCACACACCGGCCCCTCCCAAAACCACACACCGGCCCCTCCCAAAGCCGTACCCTGCCCCCTCTCCCAAAGCCACAAACCCGTCCTCCCAAAGCCACACACCGGGCCCCTCCGAAAGCCACACACCGGCCCCTCCCAAAGCCACACACCATCCCCTTCCCAAAGCCTTACACCAGCCGCTTCCCAAAACCCTACACTGCCCTCCCTCTCCCAAAGCCACACACCCCTCCCAAAGCCACACACCGGCCCCTTCCCAAAGCTACACCCCCCTCCCAAAGCCACACACCGGCCCCCTCCCAAAGCCACACACCGGCCCCTTCCCAAAGCTACACCCCCCTCCCAAAGCCACACACCGGTTGCCCCTCTCAAAGCCACACACCGGTTGCCCCTCCCAAAGCCACACACCGGTTGCCCCTCTCAAAGCCACACACGGCCCTTCCCAAAGCCACACACCGGCACCCCCCCCCTCCCAAAGCCACACACCGGCCCCTCCCAAAGCCACAGCCCCCCCCCTCCCAAAGCCACACACCCCCCCCTCCCAAAGCCACACACCGGCACCCCCCCCCTCCCAAAGCCACACACCGGCTGCCCCTCTCAAAGCCACACCACCCCCTCCCAAAGCCACACACCGGCCCCTCCCAAAGCCACACACCGGTTGCCCCTCTCAAAGCCACACACCGGTTGCCCCTCCCAAAGCCACACACCGGTTGCCCCTCCCAAAGCCACACACCGGTTGCCCCTCCCAAAGCCACACACCGGCTGCCCCTCTCAAAGCCACACCACCCCCTCCCAAAGCCACACACCGGTCCCTTCCCAAAGCTACACCCCCCCTCCCAAAGCCACACACCGGTTGCCCCTCTCAAAGCCACACACCGGTTGCCCCTCTCAAAGCCACACACGGCCCTTCCCAAAGCCACACACCGGCACCCCCCCCTCCCAAAGCCACACACCGGCCCCTCCCAAAGCCACAGCCCCCCCCCTCCCAAAGCCACACACCCCCCCCTCCCAAAGCCACACACCCGACCCCCCCCCTCCCAAAGCCACACACTGGCCCCTCCCAAAGCCACACACTGGCCTCCCTCCCAAAGCCGTACCCAGCCCCCTCTCCCAAAGCCGTACCCAGCCCCCTCTCCCAAAGCCACACACCCCCCCTCCCAAAGCCTTACACCATCCCCTTCCCAAAGCCTTACACCAGCCGCTTCCCAAAACCCTACACTGCCCTCCCTCTCCCAAAGCCACACCCCCCCTCCCAAAGCCATACCCTGCCCCCCTCCCAAAGCCAAACACTGGCCCCCCTCTCCCAAAGCCACACACCGGCCCCTCCCAAAGCCACACCCCCCCTCCCAAAGCCACACACCGGCCCCTCCCAAAACCACACACCGGCCCCTCCCAAAGCCGTACCCTGCCCCCTCTCCCAAAGCCACAAACCCGTCCTCCCAAAGCCACACACCGGGCCCCTCCGAAAGCCACACACCGGCCCCTCCCAAAGCCTTACACCATCCCCTTCCCAAAGCCTTACACCAGCCGCTTCCCAAAACCCTACACTGCCCTCCCTCTCCCAAAGCCACACACCCCTCCCAAAGCCACACCCCCCCCCCCTCCACTCCCAAAGCCACACACCGGCCCCTTCCCAAAGCTACACCCCCCCCTCCCAAAGCCACACACCTCCCCCACTCCCAAAGCCACACACCGGCCCCTTCCCAAAGCTACACCCCCCTCCCAAAGCCACACACCAGCTGCCCCTCTCAAAGCCACACCACCCCCTCCCAAAGCCACACACCGGCCCCTCCCAAGGCCATACCCTGCCCCCCTCCCAAAGCCACACACTGCCCCCTCCCAAGGCCATACCCTGCCCCCCTCCCAAAGCCACACACTGCCCCCTCCCAAAGCAACACTAGCCCCTTCCCAAAGCCACACACCATCCCCCCTCCCAAAGCCACACACTGGCCCCTTCCCAAAGCCACACACTGGTACCCCCTCACAAAGCCTTACACCATCCCCTTCCCAGAGTCTTACACCAGCCGCTTCCCAAAACCCTACACTGCCCTCCCTCTCCCAAAGCCACACACCCCTCCCAAAGCCACACACCGGCCCCTTCCCAAAGCCACACACCCCTCTCAAAGCCACACACGGCCCTTCCCAAAGCTACACCCCCCCTCCCAAAGCCACACACCGGCTGCCCCTCTCAAAGCCACACCACCCCCTCCCAAAGCCACACACCGGTCCCTTCCCAAAGCTACACCCCCCCTCCCAAAGCCACACACCGGTTGCCCCTCTCAAAGCCACACACCGGTTGCCCCTCTCAAAGCCACACACCGGCCCCTCCCAAAGCCACAGCCCCCCCCCTCCCAAAGCCACACACCCCCCCCTCCCAAAGCCACACACCCCCCCCCTCCCAAAGCCACACACCGGC